>NC_058081.1:516855100-517124292 GCF_014858855.1 Bufo gargarizans | reverse complement strand
TTAGGGATGGAGGGGTTAAAAAAATAAATTAATTAAACTCACCTCATCCACTTGTTCGCGCAGCTCGGCTTGTCTTCTTCTTCTTCTTTGATGACCTTGGAGGAAAGAACCTTTGGTGACATCACCACGCTCATCACATGGTCCATGAGCGCAGTGACGTCACCAAAGGTCCTTTTCCTCCAAGGTCATCAAAGAAGAAGAAAGATGAGCCGGGCTGCGCGAAACAAATGGATGAGGTGAGTTTAATTAATTATTTTCATCCCTAATTTACTTAGCATTCTATTATTACTTAGCATTCTAGATGCTATTACATATTAACCATGTTATAAGGGAAAATGAATAATGATCGGGTCCCCATCCCGATCGTCACCTAGAAACCATGCGTGAAAATTGCACCGCATCCGCACTTGCTTGCGATTTTCACGCAGCCCCATTCACTTCTATGGGGCCTGCGTTGTGTAAAAAATGCACAATATAGAGCATGCTGCGATTTTTCACGCAACGCACAAGTGATGCGTGAAAATCACCGCTCATGTGCACAGCCCCATAGAAATAAATGGGTCCGGATTCAGTGCGGGAGCAAAATGCGTTCACCTCACGCATTGCACCCGCGCGGAAAACTCACCCGTGTGAAAGGGGCCTAATGGGTCAAGTGGAGATAAAAGGATTCATCTTTAGACTCTGCTATACTGTCTGGTAAGAAGCTGGAAACAATGGAAAGCAGGTTAAATGGAGTTAATGAATCCTTTACCCTGGGTTCACACCTGAGCGTTTCTGAGACGCGCGTTTTAGGCGCGCGTTTTTTGCATAGTTGACGCGCGTTTGTGTGATTGACTGCAGTGTTGTCCAATGAGTCTATGGACAAACGCCCAAAAAAAAAGCTCAAGAACTTGTTTATGCGTCGGGGCGTTTTACAGCGCGTTCAAACGCGCTGTAAAACGCTCAAGTGTGAACCAGGGCCATAGGGAAGCATTGGTTTTCACGTGTTGAGCGTTTTACAGCGCGTTTGAACGCGCTGTAAAACGCTCAGGTGTGAACTTAGGGTTAATCTCCGCTTTACCCATATGTTTGAATACTGTTTTCAGGTATTTAGATGTATAATCCTGGAAAGCTTTAAGAAGGACTAAAACGCAATGTGAACCCAGCCTTATATGCGCATCAGCAGTGGGACAACTTCAAAGTAGCGACCAGCAGATTTGTGACTTTAGTTCTAGGTGCGACTGGAGCAGGTCAGATATGTGACTAAAGTGTAAATTCAGGTGTTTCATTGGGTCAGCATAAGATGTTGTGCACTACTTTTTTTTTTTTTTCTTCAAAAATGCAGGGTTTTTTTGAGGGGGAGAGGAGGAAAAAACGCCATGGCCAGATGTTATATGTTGGCCAATAAGAGATTATAATGCCCTACAAATGCTGCGTTTTTTTGTAGTGGTGTTTAAATGAGTTTCCTGGTGTTTTTTTTTTATTTTTTTGCTTCCTCAACATTTTGGGGCTAGGTTCACATTTGTAGTGCTGCAATCTGTCAGTCTGTTCAGGCAGAGACAGCCTGCGAGAGTTCTCCGGATCTGGCATTGCCAGATGTTACCAAAATGCCTGCCGGTCCCATTAACTATAATGACATCTGGCGGAGATCCGGCCACTACCTGGCAAATATGCTGCACGCAGCAGTTTTGTCCGACTGTTTCCCGTAATTCTGCAATGGAAAAGCCTGCCAGAAGGCTGTACTGTAAATGTGAAAGAGGCCTAAATCGCAGCACCTTCTGGGTGCGGTGTTTTTTCATAGACTTCTCTACAGGGCAAAAAAAGGTCTGAATGAAAATGTGTGATTAAAAAATACACCACCCAGGATAACAGACTGAACTGACGTATGTCTTTTTTTCAGCTTTATAAACTATGTTACCCCCAGGGGAAAAAAAAAACTTGTAAACAAAAAAACATGAATTTCATGTATTATTTTTTTTTTTTAACAAGCAAAAAGTGGTGTTGACAGCTGTGCATTTTATATCCAATGATCTTTATCAGATCACTTTTGCTGTGGGACCTCACTGCCAATAAGCTGTGGCCGGTGGACTCCCTCATACCCCACATATTGGGAGCATCAGGCTACTCCACAGGAGTTACTTACAGATTTGAAGCACTCTAATGGGAGTTGTAATAACATGGAGTTGGCCCTGGTGCCCGATGTCTGACAGATAACCTCCTGATACATTGTAGCAAATCAGAATCACTCGCTGCCTTCAACCAATCACAAGTCTCGTCTTCAGTGTCTTTCTTTCTCGTCAGGAATGTTCAGGGACTTCGTCTTTTCTTCTTCAGCCCATAGAACTGCAAATGTCACAAATCAGTGACTCATTTTGTACTCAGTTTCTGGCAAAACATGCGCGGATCAATCCTGTGATTTATCTGGTTATCTGTTATATTTTGGATTTTGAGCCTTAATTCTGAGACCATGAACCAAACATTAAAAATTCAAGTGAATTGTTCAGAGTCCTGTGGTTATTTCATATCACAAGAGGGAAAGTTAAAGGGGCACTGTTATTGTAACCTTTGTATAATGAGAAGTTCTACATCAGGGCTGGCCAACCTGCGGCTCTCCAGCTGTTGTAAAACTACAATTCCCACCATGCCCTGCTGTAGGCTGATAGCTGTAGGCAGTCTTTGCATGCTGGGAGTTGTAGTTTTGCAACAGCTGGAGAGCCGCAGGTTGGCCATCCCTGTTCTACATATTTGTGATAAGCTTTCTTTTTTTTTTTTTTCATGATCTTTGCTGTCAGCGAATGGCAAAATTTACATTCGGAAACGAAACATCTGTGATGACCTACTGACTACACTCAGCAGAGGGTGTGTTTCAGTGTGACATGAACAGCCTGGACTCCAGCCTGATACATTTTACCTGCACTGATACACTAGAACTGTAGACAGATTGGTGCTGCTGATGTGTTTACATCACAGGGGATTTGCTACACTCAAAAAACTGTATCAAGACCTCAACTGTGAGCAAACTAGAGCAGGATGGTTTTTCAGCCTCTGCATGTATGTAAAAATGTTCCGGACTGCAGGAGAAAGATCTTCAGAATGATGAGTAATTGTGGCAAAGTTTCAGAACTTTTCAGTAATTCTTCAGCTGCCAATCATGTATCTCATACTTCCTAGGAGAGAGGCACATGAGCATCCAGGGACATATGAGGACTCCTTGCTACTAACGGCTCAATCTCAGACTGTACAGCAGCTAGAGATATCATCTAAGCTGTAAAACAAGACCAGGATCACGGTATGAGCTACATATACTCTGGGATGAGAAGAGGGATGCTAGCGGGTGATGTGCTGACAGACTGCAGGGAGAGGAGGAAAGGCATAGGTCCTCCTCCTCCCTGTGTAACTGCATTTGACCCTGGGTACTTTTTCCCCCCTCTCTTCTCTCCCTTATTTAACCCACAATAAAGGGTATAGCCTTGTCATAGTAAGAATAATGTTTGTTATGCTAATACATATTGCTGGTTTCTTTATAACCATACAGGTGAAACTCTAAAAATTTGAATATTGTGCAAAGTTCATTTATGTCAGTAATGCCACTTAACCCCTTAAGGACCGAGGACGTACCGGTACGCCCTATTTCCCGAGTCCTTAAGGACCGAGGACGTACCGGTACGTCCTGACTTAAAATCTGCATTCCGGCGCCGCAGGGGTTAATCGGAACGGGACGCCGGCTGAAATCATTCAGCCGGCATCCCGTAACAACGCAGGGGGGGGTCATTGGACCCCCCCGTATCGGCGATCGCAGAAAACCGCAGGTCAATTCAGACCTGCGGTTTTCTGCGTTTCCGGTCCATTCGGGTGTCCTGTGACCCGATGAACCGGAAAAAGACTGCGATCGGTGGCGTAATTTTACACCACCAATCGCAGTCCGAGGATTTGCAGAGGCGGAGCTGGCCCTGGTGCTGAACGCCGCTGTCCAGGGTGCTGATTGGTGCAGGGGAGAGAGGCGCGAGATTCAAACTTCCTGCGCTCCTCTCTCCCCTCCTCTTCCTGTCCAGCACCCTGACCGTGCAGCATCGTCCAGCACCAGCTCCTGTGTCCCCCTAAATCGGCATCCATCACCCTCCTGCACCCATCGCCACCCAGGTAGGTTAGGGTCAGTGAGGGAGAGGCACCGTTAGGCAGGGAAAGAAGGGAAAAGTTAGAAAAAAAAAAAAAAAAAAAAGCACATTTATTCCAAACTTTTTTTTTTCAACTTTCAGACCCCAGACCCCCCCTGCCACTTGCCCCCCCCGCATCCCCCCACCACCAGCCCCCCCCCCACCAACCCCCTCCCCCCACCACCAGACCCTTCCCCCACCACCACATTTTTTTTTTTCTGCGTGCGCTGACTGGCCGGCACTTTTTAGCGTCCGTCCACTGTTAGCGCATCGCCCGCCCCACCACCCCACCGACCGCTGATCAGCGTTGAACCGCAGATCAGCAAGTTTGAACTTTTTTTTTTTTTTTTTTTCCTAACACTTGCCCATTTTTTTTGCCTGGACTTTTTAGTACGTGAACACCCGTGCCCCCACACACACGCACATAGAATAAAGGTTTACACGCACGCACATACACACGCACACACACACACCCATGGCCCGCCGGGTGTTCTCAGCCGAGGAGGCATATGCCCAGATTGCCTCCGACTCTGAGAGCCCCAGTGAGGATGAGGATGACCCCACGTTCCTTTTGTCATCCGCATCCTCCTCATCATCATCGGATGACGATGAGCCACCAAGGCAGCGGAGACGCCGCCAGGCGGAGCCAGGGGCCACACATGCTAGGGATCCTGTGGCCCACCCTAGTACGAGCCGCCCTGGGGTTCGTACTGGTTTCCCGGCCCACCAAATAAGTTCACCGGAGCCCCCTGCCGATGAACTTAGCTGGTGTCCCCCAGTGGACTTTGAGCCTGAGATTCCGGATTTCGCTGGCAATCCTGGAATCCAGATTCCCACAGTGGGGTTTACTGAAATAGACTTTTTTAGTTTTTTTTTCAGTAACCCACTGGTGAATTTGATGGTGGAGCAGACGAATCTGTACGCCCAACAGTTCGTCGCTCAAAACCCAGGCTCAGTTTTGGCTAGACCCGGTGGCTGGACGCCGGTCAGTGCAGCCGAGATGAGGACATTTTGGGGCCTCGTGCTGCATATGGGTCTAGTCCAAAAACCCAGTGTCAGGCAATACTGGAGTGGGGACGTCCTATACCAGACCCCACTGTACAGTATGGTCATGACACGTCACCGGTTTGAGGCCATCCGGAAATGTCTGCATTATTCCGATAATGCAGCATGTCCCCCCCGAGGTGATCCTGCCTATGACCGGCTGTACAAGATACGGCCGGTCATCGATCACTTTGGGGCCACATTTCAGCAGGCCTACGTACCTGGAAGGGAGGTCGCGGTTGATGAGTCTCTCGTTGCGTTCAAGGGGAGACTCAGTTTCCGCCAATACATTCCCACAAAGCGGGCGAGGTATGGCGTGAAGCTATACAAAATTTGTGAGAGTACCTCAGGGTACACTTACAAATTTCGTGTGTACGAGGGGCGAGATTCCCGGATTCAACCACCAGAATGTCCCCCCACTCTGGGTGTTACCGGGAAACTCGTGTGGGACCTTATGTACCCACTGCTGGATAAGGGTTACCACTTGTACGTGGACAACTTTTATACCAGCATTCCCTTGTTCAGGTCCCTTGCCGCCAGATCCACGTTCGCTTGTGGGACCGTGCGGAAAAATCAACGCGGCCTCCCTGCCTACCCCCTCCAGGTACCTATCCCCAGGGGTGAGACCCGTGCACTTACCAGTGGAAACCTGTTGCTGGTCAGGTATAAGGACAAGAGGGATGTCCTTATGCTGTCCACAATCCACGGTAACAGCACCACCCCAGTCCCTGTGCGAGGTACCGCGGCAACGGTCCTCAAGCCCGATTGTATCGTCGACTACAATCGGTATATGGGAGGAGTTGATCTCTCTGATCAAGTCCTCACGCCATATAACGCCATGCGCAAAACCCGGGCATGGTACAAAAAAGTTGCGGTCTACATGGTGCAGGTTGCCATGTACAACTCTTTTGTACTAGCCCGAAGCGCTGGCAGCACAGGGACATTCCTCCAATTCTATGAGGCAGTCCTCAAAGACCTGATCTTTTCGGACCGGGAAAGAGCAGGCCGGAGTACCTCGGGAACTGGAGGCGCCCGGATCGTCCCTGGCCAACACTTTCCAGGTGTGGTCCCCCATACTGGAAAGAAGGGACGAACCCAAAAAAAGTGCAGAGTGTGTCACAAGAGGGGGATACGGAAGGACACCACAACTCAATGTGACACGTGCCCCGATCATCCGGGCCTCTGCATTATCGATTGCTTCAGGGAGTATCACACTTCCATGGAGTACTAAATTTTTATAATCCCCAACAGTTCACTAGAGAACATAAAACACTATGGCTCTCAGACTTTGGAGACACGAAAACAATTTTTCTTTCCCCAAAAAATATTAGTTTTAGTGCAGGCATCCTCAAACTGCGGCCCTCCAGATGTTGTAAAACTATAACTCCCAGCATGCCCAGACAACCTACAGCCATCATCAGGGCATGGTGGGAATTGTAGTTTTACAACATCTGGAGGGCCGCAGTTTTAGGATGCCTGCTTAGTGTCTCCAAAGTCTGAGAGCCATACATATTGGGCATCGTCGCGTGCGTAAAAGTCGTCGCTATAAAAATAACTTTTTACCAAACGCCTCGGATGAACGGTGTTAAAAATATAAAATAAAAACGGTGCCAAAACACCTATTTTTGGGCAAAATTTAAATTTAAATCCATTTTGCCGGTAATAAAGCAAGGGTTAACAGCCAAACAAAACTAAACATTTATTGCCCCAATTCTGTAGTTTGCAGAAACACCCCATATGTGGTCGTAAATGGCTATATAGCCGCACGGCAGGGCATAGAACGAAGGGAACTCCATACGGTTTCTGGAAGGCAGATTTTGATGGACAGTTTTTTTTTTTGACACCATGTCCCATTAGAAGCCCCCCCTGATGTAGCCTAGACTAGAAACTCCAAAAAAGTGACCCCATCTAAGAAACTACACCCCTCAAGGTATTCAAAAATTACTTTACAAACTATGTTAACCCTTTAGGTGTTCCACAAAACTAAATAGCGAATGTAGAAACAATTTTAGAATTAAATTTTTTTGTTACATTGCCTCAAAAAAGAGTAATATAGAGCAACCAAAAATCTAATTTACCCCAAAAATTGTCCCAAAACAACAACCACCTTATCCCGTAGTTTTCTAGATGGGGTCACTTTTATGGAGTTTCTACTCTAGGGGTGCATCAGGGGGCTTGAAAGGGTACATGGTGTAAATAAACCAGTCCAGCAAAATCTGCCTTCCAAAAACCGTATGGCGTTCCCCTTCTTCTATGTCCTGCCGTTTAGCCAAACAGTAGTTTACGACCACATATGGGGTGTTTTTGCAAACTACAGAATCAGGGCAACCCATTTTGAGTGTTGTTTGGCAGTTAACCCTTGTTTTACTCCTGGAAAAAATTGATTATATTGGAAAATTTTCCAAAAAATAGAAATTTCAAAATTGTTTCTCCATCTGCCATTAACTCTTGTGGAACACCTAAAGGGTTAACAAAGTTTGTAAACCCAGTTTTGAATACCTTGAGGGGTGTACTTTCTTAGATGGAGTCACTTTTTTGAAATTTCTATTCTAGGGGTGCAACAGGGGGCTTCAAATGGGACATGGTATAAACAAAACCAGTCCAGCAAAATCTGCCTTCCAAAAACCGTATGGCGTTCCCCTTCTTCTATGTCCTGCCGTTTAGCCAAACAGTAGTTTACGACCACATATGGGGTGTTTTTGCAAACTACAGAATCAGGGCAACCCATTTTGAGTGTTGTTTGGCAGTTAACCCTTGTTTTACTCCTGGAAAAAATTGATTATATTGGAAAATTTTCCAAAAAATAGAAATTTCAAAATTGTTTCTCCATCTGCCATTAACTCTTGTGGAACACCTAAAGGGTTAACAAAGTTTGTAAACCCAGTTTTGAATACCTTGAGGGGTGTACTTTCTTAGATGGAGTCACTTTTTTGAAATTTATATTCTAGGGGTGCAACAGGGGGCTTCAAATGGGACATGGTATAAACAAAACCAGTCCAGCAAAATCTGCCTTCCAAAACCCATATGGTGTTCCCCTCCTTCTATGTGCTCCCGTTCGGCCAAATAGTAGTTTACGACCACATATGGGGTGTTTCTGTAAACTACAGAATCAGGGCAACCCATTTTGAGTGTTGTTTGGCAGTTAACCCTTGTTTTACTCCTGGAAAAAATTGATTATATTGGAAAATTTTCCAAAAAATAGAAATTTCAAAATTGTTTCTCCATCTGCCATTAACTCTTGTGGAACACCTAAAGGGTTAACAAAGTTTGTAAACCCAGTTTTAAATACCTTGAGGGGTGTACTTTCTTAGATGGAGTCACTTTTTTGAAATTTCTATTCTAGGGGTGCAACAGGGGGCTTCAAATGGGACATGGTATAAACAAAACCAGTCCTGCAAAATCTGCCTTCCAAAACCCATATGGTGTTCCCCTCCTTCTATGTGCTACCGTTCGGCCAAACAGTAGTTTACGACCACATATGGGGTGTTTCTGCAAACTACAGAATCAGGGCAACCCATTTTGAGTGTTGTTTGGCAGTTAACCCTTGTTTTACTCCTGGAAAAAATTGATTATATTGGAAAATTTTCCAAAAAATAGAAATTTCAAAATTGTTTCTCCATCTGCCATCAACTCTTGTGGAAGACCTAAAGGGTTAATAAAGTTTGAAAAAACAGTTTTGAATACCTTGAGGGGTGTAGTTTCTAGAATGGGGTCATTTTTGTGAGGTTTCTATTATCTAAGCCTCACAATATGACTGCAAACCTGAACTGGTCCATAAAAAGTGGGATTTTGAAGATTTCTCAAAAATTTCAAAATTTGCTTCTAAACTTCTAAGCCTTGTAACATCCCCAAAAAATAAAATATCATTCCCAAAATGCTACAAACATGAAGTAGACATATGGGGAATGTAAAGTCATCACACTTTTTGGGGGTATTACTATGTATTACAGAAGTAGAGAAACTGAAACTTTGAAATTTGCTAATTTTTCAAAATTTTTGGTAAAAAATGTATTTTTTTATGCAAAAAAATTAACTTTTTTGACCCAATTTTAGCAGTGTCATGAAGTACAATATGTGACAAAAAAACAATCTCAGAACGGCCTGGGTAAGTCGAAGCGTTTTAAAGTTATGAGCACTTAAAGTGACACTGGTCAGATTTGCAAAAAATGGCCTGGTCCTTAAGGTGAAAATGAGCCTGGTCCTTAAGGGGTTAAAAGGTGAAACTAACATATGAGATCGACTCATTACATGCAAAGCGAGATATTCCCAGCCTTTATTTGTTATAATTTGGATGATTATGGTGTACAGCTTATGAAACCCCAAAGTCATGATCTCAGGTGCCCTTTGCTCAGGGGGTATGGATTAATTACCTGACTAGAGTGTGACACTTTGAGCCTAGAATATTGAACCTTTTTCATAAAATTCTAATTTTAAGCTGCATTAATGCAATTCCTTTTAATTTTCATTACTGAAATAATTATTTGCGAGTTTCACCTGTATATTGTGCCTGTGAATAAACTAGTAATGTTTTCGGTTTCTAAGCATAAAAGCACTATTCACAATATAGTAAGGCTGACGCCTTTTTATTAAAGGTTAAATGAGAGAGAAATAAATAACAGAAAAAACACGTCTCTCCTGGGACTTGAATTTAGGATTTCTACTTGCAAGACTGACCACTTTATCACCAAGCAATAGCCTTGCCACGTAGAAAAGAATGTATTTTTATTTTTTTTCTATACTTGGAAAGCTTATACATATTAGTGTTTTCTTTATAATCATGCCTGTGAATATAGCAGTAATATGTATATTAGCTTTCTAAACATAGAAATCTACTTTTCTTACTATGTTAAGGGTCCATTCACACGTCCGTTGTTTCTTTTCTGATCTGTTCCGTTTTTTTGCGGAACAGATCTGGACCAGTTCTGTACCCATTTATTTTCAATGGGTCCTGAAAAAAATCGGATAGCACAATGTGTGCTGTCAGTTTCGGTTGTTCCGTTCCGCATGTCCGAAAAAATATAAAACTTGTCCTATTATTATCCGCAAAATCGGATCCTGGTACAATACAAAGTCAATGGATCCGCAAAAAACGGATGACATACGGATGACATTTTCAGGAACAACGGATCCGCAAAAAAACGGACCGCAATTCGGGATATAGAAAAATACTGACGTGTGAATGTAGCCTAAGGCTGTAAATAGTGTATAAGATATGTACATGCTAAAACACAGATCTGCTCTCGGCATGCTGATGTCTAGCCCTGTCAATCCAGGAGAGGGGGGAGTGTGCAGAGCACAGGGGGTGATTACAAAAGCAGTGCTCCAAGGATTCAGCCCTTTTCCGTGGTGCTCCAACTTGCTTATTTGCATATAACTAATCTGTCAAGCTTTTTAGCATACAGACAAAAGAAATGTATAGTTTTACTCTGCATGATCAACCCTACGAGTCAGTATGCCTGGTTTAATAGGTTAATCATGCTGACAGACTCTTTAAGGCCCCTATGCCCAATGAAGAAAGCATTTGTTGGGAAGGAAGCGTTCCTTCCCGACAATTACTTGATCGTTAATGGAGGAGACTGTTGCATTTAAATACAGTGATCTCCTCCCCAGTATGGTGAAGAGTGATCGCTAATGTCATTGCTCTTCCTCATACAGACTCATTGTTTGCTGGCAGCAGAGTGTGTTTAGATTGCACGATCTGCCGACGGCCAACGATGATTTAGGGGTCAGTACAAACTATTCTATTACCCGATGAACGATCGTTTTGGCAGCACCTTTACACAGGCAGATTATCACTAACAAGTGTCCATACGAACGCTCGTTAGCGCTAGTCTGCCCGAACAGTGCAGTGGGCAGTGTAAAGATCCCTTAAACTGGCTGTTTCTCTAGCAATATATGGTAAATTGGCTTAGTTGCCCACAGCAACCAATCAGATTCCACCTTTCATTTTTAAAATGAGCTCTGAAAATGAAAGGAAGAATCTGATTAGTTGCTATGGGCAACTAAACCAGTTTCCCTTAACACCAGTTTTGATAAATGTTCCCCCATTTTTGCTTACTAATTGTCACAATAAACAATTTGTTTCAATAGTTTGACAAAAGCAGCATTCAGCCACCTTTCATACGAGCACCACCTTCTCTACAAACAGCTGATAGGTCATCAATATAAGAAAAAGCAGACAACCCCTTGTGTAATGCTTTATATATTAGGTTTACGGATTTATACTTTTTCATCAGAATTGCAGTTTGTATAGGGGACTGAAAATGACATACCATATATTTGAATGCAAAAAATTGGTTGGTGTCTTCCTGTGGTTTAGGCATTTCTTTAAGGGTGAAGTCACACAAATGTGTGACATCCCTGCCCCTTTTGCAGGCCACAAACTATGGGCATCAGCCGTGTGCACCCCCCATCCTGGTGTGGACCCGATGACATACAGATGCTATCCACATCTTTTCCGGCCACGTTGAAATTAATGGGTGCGATTCGGATGCAGAACAAAAATATGGTTGAGTGAATGGGGCCTTAGACACAGCATCATTACAGGAGTATGAGCAGAACACTGACCTGAGTCATTGATGATGTTGTGTCTATAGTTCTTAGCTTTACAAGCCCTGTCACGCTTCATGTGATGTCATTGGGACAGGGAACCAACACAGCAGATCACCAAATCAAGAATATACGTTGTTTCCTATTAATGCTGAAAATTGCAAAAAAAAACAACATTTGGGTTGTTGCTCTTTGATAAAATTTCAGTATCACTTTGGATCTCTTCCCAACTGCAGGTGCAGAACATGGTCCACAGATTCCAATCTCCAGGTGAACGTCTTTAGTTAGTCCAGTCACCTGCAAATAGAGATATATGACCCTCCCCCCGACTAACACTGATGCTATACTGACATGTCTCACCAAGGCCTCATGCCCATGACCGGGTGCCAGCCATGTCCGTGCTGCGGTCCGCAATGCAAGGGCACTGACCGTGTGTCTGCAGACGCGGACCCATTCAATTGAATGGGATCCGCATCGCAAAAAAAAGTAGTGCATACACTATTTTTTGCAGTGTGGAGCCACAGACAGAAAACCCACAGAAGCACTCCATAGATCCGTGCCTCTGTTCAGCAACGTATCTTCCGGATTGCAGACCCATTCAAGTCAATGTTTTCAGGCCGCAATATGGGCAAGGACCTGCTACTGTTGTGTCCATGAGGCCTAAGGGCTCTTTCACACGTCAGTGATTTCCATCAGTGACTGTGAGCCAAAACCAGGAGTGTAGACTACCCAGACATGAGGTATAAAGGAAAGATCTGCACCTGTTCTGTGGTTAGAGCCGCACCTGGTTTTGGTTCACAATCACTGATGGAAATCACTGACCGAACACTGACTGTGTGAATAAGGCCTTATACAGAATGTGTCAAGATCTGTTCAGGGAAAAACTGGTGGTTTTGCACTCAAGTTCAATCAGTTTTGTCTGCAACCGCATTTTTCTCTGTCTGGATTGTACAGTCGTGGGCAAGTTTTGAGAATTACATAAATATTGGAAAAGTTGCTGCTTAAAGAGGACCTTTCACCTGGAAAAACATTGTGAACTAAGTCCTGACATATACAGCCGTGGCCAAAAGTTTTGAGAATTACATAAATATTGGAAGTTGGAAAAGTTGCTGCTTAAGTTTTTAAAATAGCAATTTGCATATACTCCAGAATGTTATGAAGAGTGATCAGATGAATTGCATAGTCCTTCTTTGCCATGAAAATTAACTTAATCCCCCAAAAAACTTTCCACTGCATTTCATTGCTGTCATTAAAAGGACCTGCTAAGATCATTTCAGTAATCGTCTTGTTAACTCAGGTGAGAATGTTGACGAGCACAAGGCTGGAGATCATTATGTCAGGCTGATTGAGTTAAAATGGCAGACGACCTGTTAAAAGGAGGGTGATGCTTGAAATCATTGTTCTTCCATTGTTAACCATGGTGACCTGCAAAGAAATGCGTGCAGCCATCATTGTGTTGCATGAAAATGGCTTCACAGGCAAGGATATTGTGGCTACTAAGATTGCACCTCAATCAACAATGTATAGGATCATCAAGAACTTCAAGGAAAGAGGTTCAATTCTTGTTAAGAAGGCTTCAGGGCATCCAAGAAAGTCCAGCAAGCGCCAGGATCGTCTCCTAAAGAGGATTCAGCTGCGGGATTGGAGCGCCACCAGTGCAGAGCTTGCTCAGGAATGGCAGCAGGCAGGTGTGAGCGCATCTGCCTGCACAGTGAGGCGAAGACTTTTGGAAGATGGCCTGGTGTCAAGAAGGGCAGCAAAGAAGCCACTTCTCTCCAAAAAAAACATCAGGGACAGATTGATCTTCTGCAGAAAATATGGTGAATGGACTGCTGAGGACTGGGGCAAAGTCATATTCTCCGATGAAGCCTCTTTCCGATTGTTTGGGGCATCAGGAAAAAGGCTTGTCCGGAGAAGAAAAGGTGAGCGCTACCATCAGTCCTGTGTCATGCCAACAGTAAAGCATCCTGAGACCATTCATGTGTGGGGTTGCTTCTCATCCAAGGGAGTGGGCTCACTCACAATTTTGCCCAAAAACACAGCCATGAATAAAGAATGGTACCAAAACACCATCCAACAGCAACTTCTTCCAACAATCCAACAACAGTTTGGTGAAGAACAATGCATTTTCCAGCACGATGGAGCACCGTGCCATAAGGCAAAAGTGATAACTAAGTGGCTTGGGGACCAAAATGTTGACATTTTGGGTCCATGGCCTGGAAACTCCCCAGATCTTAATCCCATTGAGAACTTGTGGTCAATCCTCAAGAGGCGGGTGGACAAACAAAAACCCACTAATTCTGACAAACTCCAAGAAGTGATTATGAAAGGATGGGTTGCTATCAGTCAGGAATTGGCCCAGAAGTTGATTGAGAGCATGCCCAGTCGAATTGTAGAGGTCCTGAAAAAGAAGGGCCAACACTGCAAATACTGACTCTTTGCATAAATGTCATGTAATTGTCGATAAAAGCCTTTGAAACGTATGAAGTGCGTGTAATTATATTTCACTACATCACAGAAACAACTGAAACAAAGATCTATAAGCAGTTTAGCAGCAAACTTTGTGAAAACTAATATTTGTGTCATTCTAAAAACTTTTGACCACGACTGTACTCATTTTTAACATGCATGAAACTGAAAAAAAACCTGAAGAATTATAAACTACATTTCCTAGCTACCATCAGTGAAAAACTCATTGAATCCGGATGCATTGTTTTTAACGCAGCCCTATTCACTTATACAGGGGCAAAGGTAGGGTGAAAACCCACAATATAAAACGTGTTGCAATTTTTCTACAACCCAAGAGGCTGCGTTAACATGTTCACAGAACCATTTAAATGAATGGGTCCAGATTCAGTCTGGATGTTATGTGTTCAGTTCACGCATCGCACCCGGACAGAAAACTCGCTCGTGTGAAAGAGCCCTAATCGGATTTAGACACAAATTTAGAAAAGTTTACAAATGTTAATCATAAATATATTTTATGTTCTATCAAACTAAAGTCCTTATTTATCAAAATCAGTGATAAGCAGGGCGCTCTAGTGGTGATAGATAATTTCAGTCCTCACCTCTTCCGTGTTTTCTCCTGTCCCTATACTACAAACAGTGATAAGTAGGGTGTTCTAGTGGTGATAGATAATCAGTCCTTATCTCTCCTGTCCCTATACTACAAACAGTGATAATAATCAGTCATCACCTCTCCTGTCCTTATACTATAAACAGTGATAAATTAAACAAACAAAAGACATGGAGCTCATAGAATAGCTATAAAAATATATCTTTAAAGAGATTCGGTCACCTCGTTTTAGCGTATAGAGCTGCGGACATTGACGGCTGGATCGCCGCTAGCATGTCCGCAATATACCGGTCCTATAGCGCTGTGTCCTTTTATTGTGTTTAAAAAAAGATTTAATAGATATGTAAATCAGCCTGGTAAGGAGCCCAAGGGGCTGTACTAACCTTCTTGGAGCCCAGCCACGCCCCCCTGTGAAGGAGCCCCTGCTCCTAAGTGTGGGATTTCCAGGGCGACTCAGGATATTAGGTATCCAGGGTATGAGCCGTCCCACCATCAGGGTCCGCTCATACGGTTAGGAGTTAGGCCTCTGTGGTACTGGCGTGTGCGGCCAGCAATGCACAAACACAGTCCATGGGGCAGCCGCAGTGGATCGCGGACCCATTCACTTGAATGGGTCCGCGATCCGGCCGTTGCGCAAAAAGATAGAACGTGTCCTATCTTTTTGCGGAACTAAAGTATGGGACAAAACCCCACAGAAGCACTCTGTAGTGCTTCCGTAGGGTTCTGTTCCGCACCATTCTGCATCTCCGGATTTGCGGACCCATTCAAGTGAATGGGTCCGCATCCATGATGCGGAATGCCCACAGAACGGCGCCCGTGTATTGCGGGCTGCAATACTGCAACGGGCCGTACACATCAGTGTAAAAGAGGCCTTAGGGAGAGGATTAGGGACGCAATAGGAGGTGACCTGCTCCCTCATCCCAGCGTCCTGGCCTAGTTGCTACTATTATCCTTCTTACATTGTACGGTGGGGGAGTTTCTCCCACCCCCCACCGTGACAGCAGATAAGCCCTATCGAAGTAAGAGCATACTCGCGTATGCAATAAAACCTAAAGCCGACTCACCTAAACAAGAAAGACTGTGAGAGCCAGGATGGCGCTATCGGGGCTCTCACAGTCTCTCTTGTTTAGTTGAGTCAGCTTTATGTTTTATTGCATACGCGGGTATGCTCTTACTTCGATAGGGCTTATCTGCACCGTGTTGCGGTTGATTCTGGGTAATTATTGTTTCATGATCCTGACATTGCTGACCCATCGTGATATTGTTCTACTATTTAAATTAGTTGTTGTTATTTGTATTTATTAATCTATGCGGTCTGTGTAAAGCTGGGATGGTGTATTTTCTCTGCCACCTTCATTTTTTTTCAGTAATATGCTTGTAATTTATTGATACGCTATTAAAGATATATATTTATAGGTATTCTATGAGCTCCATGTCTTTTGTTTGTTTAATTTATATGTATTTGGGAGCTTTACCACTATTATTGCTTTAGGGTGCCCTTTCATTTAGCCACAACACTTGTTGATATACTATAATCCTGGCATTACGGACACCTATGATCATTTGTATTAATGTATTATAAGCAGGGTGCTCTAGTGGTGATAGGAAATCAGTCCTCACCTCTCCCGTGTTCTCTTCTGTCCTTATACTATAAACAGTGATATGCAGAGTGTTCTAGTGATGATAATCAGTCCTCACCTCTCCTGTCCCTATACTACAAACAGTGATAAGCAGGGTGTTCTAGTGATTATAGAAAATCGGTTCTTATTTCTCCTATGTTTTCCCCTGTCCTTATACGATAAACAAGTTTGAGTGGTGATAGAAAATCAGTTCTCTCTTCTCCTGTCCTTATACTATAAACAATGATAAGCAGGGTGTTCTAGTGGTAATAGATAATCAGTTCTCACCTCTCCTGTGTTCTCTCCTGTCCCTATACTACAAACAGTGATAGGCAGGGTGTTCTAGTGATGATAATCAGTTCTCATCTCTCCTATGTTTTCCCCTGTCCTTATACGATAAACAAGTTCAAGTGGTGATAGAAAATCAGTTCTCTCCTCTCCTTATACTAGGTATCTTCATGCTGCTTCAAGGTCTTTCGTTACAATGCCTGAACCTGTGCTGCGTATGCTCAGTAGAGATGACCAGAGGAGGAAGATCTGTACTGGGCATGCCTGCAGTCATCTCAGAACTGCTAGACAGAACCAGGAATAAGTAACTCATTACAGGTGCCAACAGCCTGCCTCTACTATGGAAAGATTTGTAATTACTTACTCCTTGCTGCTCCCCTCTGTTAGAGCCCTGTGCTGTGAAAGGCTTTAGAGGAGCGAAGCCAGTGGGCGTAGGCAGGAAGGAGCTCACATGCTCCTGCCTGTGCCCGCTCTGCTAAAGCCTAGCAGAGATAAGCTATGCAAGGTTTGGCAAAGGAGAGCTCTCATAGGCAGGTGCAGTGATGCTTTGGCCGCAACAGGGCCCAGTGCATCTGTAAAGGAACTTGTACACAGTGCTGTGTGAGAGTATGGATACTAAAGTATGATAGGCATCTGAAATTCGGGTGCCTATTTAGCAAGGAAATAGTGAAAAAAAAGTATATTACAAAAAAATCATTTTAGGGCAGTTATATCAGTTTGTAATAAAGTACATTCAAAGGTTTCGGTACACTTTAAGTTCTATCTAAGAAGCCTAATTACTTACTAGTAAGAAAAAGCTTGATGTTACCATGTTTATCCATTTATGAAGAAATCGGAGCCAGAACTTTGGCTCACAATGCCTCAGTCCTGCTCTCTCTTTAGTACAGTCTGGTTCTACATGTTCTGCATGGATCTTTACCTGTACCAAGATGGGCTGCTCCTCTGGACATCAAGTGAGGATTGTTCATTTTAAGGCTACATTCACACGTCAGTATTTTTCTATATCCCGAATTTCGGTCCGTTTTTTGCAGATCCGTTGCTCCTGAAAATGTTTCCGTATGTCATCCGTTTTTTGCGGATCCGCAAAAAACGGAAACATGTATAAATTTCACAAAGCAAATAAAGTTGTTTGGATTTCTTTGAATTTTTTTTATTTATTTTTTAAGTGAATAAGTGATTTCTGTGGGCAGGATTTAATATCCAGGAACGGATTCCGCATAAAACGGATGACATACGTAATGACATACGAATGTCATCCGTTTTTTGCGGAACTATTGACTTTGTATTGTACCAGGATCCAATTTTTGCGGAAAAGAATAGGACAAGTTTTATATTTAATCGGACATGCGGAACGGAACAACGGAAACGGACAGCACACATTGTGTCCCGATCTGTTCCGAAAAAAACGGAACAGATCAGGAAAGAAACAACGGACGTGTGAATGGACCTTTATATCGTTGTATGCTGTGGGCCTTGTACCCACAGAAACCCATCCCATTCTAGTCTTAAATGCCCATATATACCATGTGACTGCTGCAACCAATATACTGCTAAGGCCAGCGATTGGCTGCATTAGTGAAGTGGGGTATAAATACTTGTCACCTCAGCAGCCAATCTACAATGGCCATCCATGTAACATGGGGAAGCACTGTATATATCATCCTAACAACATTTGACTTCCACAAAGGTCAGAACAAATTTTTTTAATTATGCAGAACGGGTGCAGACCCATTAATTTTCAATGGGGCTGGAAAAGATGCGGACAGCACACAGTGTGCTGTCCACATCCACACTTCCGTTCTGCAGCCCCGAACTGCCGGTCTGTGGCTCCACAAAAAATAGAACATTTCCTTTTCTTGTCCGCAATAACGGACAAGAATAGGCATTTTCTATTATAGTGCCGGCCATGTGCACATGGCCGGTGCCAGTGTTTTGCGGCTCCGCAATTTGCGGATCTGCAAAACACTATGGGTACTTTCACACTAGCGTTAGAGGAAATCCGTATGCAAACGTATACCATTTGTTTCCGGATCCGTCTCTGCGGTGTCATCTGGAATAACGGATCCGGTATTTATTTTCTTCACATTTTTAAAGGTCTGCACATGCGCAGACTGGAAAACCGGTTCCGTCAATGCGGCGATTTCTTGAACACTTGGTACCATATCCGGCATTTATACATTTCAATAGAAATAAATGCTGAATCCGGCATTCCGGCAAGTGTTCCGGAATTTTTGCCTTCTGGAATTTCAATACCTTCTATCACATGTTGGGTTGAGCATGGACTCATATTCTACATACCATATAAAGAGCTTCGGCCTGTACGCCATGCTGCCCTCTGTGTATGAGCTGCAATAATACAGTCCATATATACAAGAATATAGCTACTATAATACTGCCTCCTATGTACAAGAATATAGCTACTTTAATACTGCACTCTAAGTACACAAATATAACTACTATAATACTGCCCCCTATGTAAAACAATATAGCTACTATAATGCTGCCTCCTATGTACAAGAATATAACTACTATAATACTGTCCCTATGTACAAGAATATAACTACTAGAATACTACTCCTATGTACAAGAATATACCTACTATACTACTGCCTCCTATGTACAAGAATATAACTACTATAATACTGCCCCCTATGTATAAGAATATAACTACTATAATATTGCCCCCTATGTACAAGAATATAACTACTATAATACTGCTCCCTATGTACAAGAACATAACTACTATAATACTGCCTCCTATGTACAAGAATATAACTACTATAATACTGCCCCCCATGTATAAGAATATAACTACTATAATACTGCCCCCTATGTACATGAATATAACTACTATAATACTGCCCCCTATGTACAAGAATATATCTACTACAATTATGCCCCCTAAGTACAACAATATAGTTACTATATATAATACTGCCCCTATGTACAAGAATATAACTACTATTATACTGCTCCTATGTACAAGAATATACCTACTATAATACTGCCTCCTATGTACAAGAATATAACTACTATTATACTGCCCCTATGTACAAGAATACAACTATTATAATACTGTCAAAGGAAGAAATTTCCAGTCACCGGTAAAACAACTTCAGATATTTATTGTAGTTACTTAAATAAAATCCACAGGTAAGAACACATCATGCACATGTACAATACCATTTAACACATTTCAGATTTCTCTGTGGGGTCTATGGCCAGGTCGCCCGTATCCTTACGTGTGGATTTTATCTAAATAACTGCAATATTGTTTTACCGATGGCTAGAAATGTCTGCAGCTGACTGTCTTCTGGCGCTCCACCGCCTTCCTTGTGCCCCGGATCTCCGTGGGGAGCTGGTGGTGTATCATTTTGTTTATACTATAATACTGCCCCTATGTCCAAGAATACAACTACTATAATGCTGCCTTCTATGTAAAAGAATACAACTACTTTAGTACTGAAATGAAAGTAGACATTCACACAGAGGTTATATAATAATATATTCAGTGTTCTGAGTGAGGGTCAAAGTTCAATATTTACAATTCACATGATGCGATGCTCTGCAGCTTTGCCATCAGCTCCACTATACACCATGCTAATAGAGAAGTTTCACAGCGGGATCCCAGAGGGAGGATGATGGGCGTAGTTATACTCTGCCGCACATATAAATAGCTTTTATAGCAATGAGCTGGTAATGGCAGTATTCATATGGAGTATGCAGGCAGCACAGGGGGTTGGCGCTCTTGCCTGCAGGTCACTCAGTGTCCCTGAGGGGGCAGTGCATATCACGGTTTGTGTTCCCTGTCCAGACTCATACAAAACGGCTCCAGCCTTTCATTCTCCGGCAGCATGGCATTCAGCTTCTCCATCAGGGGCACCGTCTGATCGATGCCCATCTGAATGCGCCTTAAGATTGCTGACATCTCATTCACCTTCTGGATCTGCTCTGCGTACTTGGCGAATCGTTTCTGCCGCTCCTGCATGTGGCTGTACAGAGTGTCCACTGAGGAGTCCATCTGCAGAGGACAGAGGGTGAGGTCAGGGGATAGTTACTAGATCTGTATAATGCAGGCTGCAGAACACGTACCTCTTTGATGCGCTTCACCAGGGCATTCTGGTCAAAAGCAACCGCCTCGGCGCACTGGTGCAGGTGGTCCTGGTATCGGACACACAGCTGCAGGACCTGGGGGGAGTCCAGTCTCTCCAGTCGGACGTTGGTGGGGGAAGTCTGACCACTCAGGAGACCTGGGGGGAGCAGAGAGGACATATGATCAAGACCTGCACACTACAACTCCCAGTCCTGAGCCAAGTGCAGCAATCACCAACCTTAATACACATAATCTGTCTGCTCTCCATTTACTTTGCAGCTATTATTTATTGTATACACTTATATGGCGCTACTATATTCCGCAGCGCTTTACAGACATTAGCACCAAGCTGTCCCCAATGGGGCTCACAGTCTAAGGTCCCTATCAGTTTGTCTTTGGAGTGTGGAAGAAAACCGGAGTACCCAGAGGAAACCCACCCAAACACACAAACTCCATGCAGAGGTTGTCCTTGGTTGGATTCAACCCAAGTGCTACAAGGCACCAGTGCTAACCATTGAGCCACCGTGCTGTCCATATTATTCACGGTTACTGGCCATTTCAGGCCAAGAAGAGGCCGACTGTAGACCAGGTGAAGGTTGGAGGCTATGGAGAAGATGTATGTAGGACAGATGAACATACACTACTGTTCTACCTGTCATTTGTCATTTCAATGGGATGAGTGACAGGCAGTGTAACCTTCCTGCCCCCCATGATTACTACTTTAGGTCAAGTATATCCAGTGCAGAGACCTCACAGAGACATATCAGATGACCCTCTTCTAACGCTCCAGCAGTGCTATAAACTACTGACTGCAGGGATCATTCATCCCCATACAGCCCCATGATCTCTGCAGCTAACAGACAGGCAATGATCGGGAAGGAACGTTCCTAGGAACATTTCTTCCTGAGCAATGTCCGCTCTTCTGGCCCCTTACAAGATCCAGGCTAGGATTGTAGAGCTGTGTGCTCCCTGGGTGTTTAGGAGACTGAAGCAGCTGCCAGCGCTGACCTCACTCCATTCTTATCTGCTGATGTCATCCAAACAACAGAGAAGCCCCCTCCTCGCCCGTTTTTATTGCTGGCCTTCATACAAACACAATAATTATGAAACTCACGGAGGACTGCTGATCTCCTCATGGCCGTTCATGTGGCCTCTTCTAGTTGGAGAGTAACCTGTCAGGACTGTCACTCAACTGTCCTAAATCCTGAGCAGGAAATCAGTTTAGTTACGCAGAGGGGGATTCATTACCCCCAGGCTTGCCAGAGGAGAATTTATAGTCACATCTAGAGCAGCAGTCACATTTCTGCTGTGTCCAGAGCTGTAGTTACAATTCTACGATCACATCAATATCAGATCGGAGGGGCCCGACAGCCTATATCCTGCTGATCAGCAGTTTCTTTGTGGCACTGAACTACCACTAGGCAATGGACGGAGCTGAAGTGCATGAGTTTAACAATTGCCTCATGCAAAGCACAGGTAAGATACCAAAACCAAGAGTGCACCTAGCCTTCTGCTGCCCGAGGAAAAAGGTGAAATGGCACCCCCTCCCACGAAAAAAAATACTATTCCCGATTTCCAATGTTGCCGATCTGACCATAGATTTTAGACTTTGCAATGGTAAAATCTACGGTCAAACATGGTAAAACCCACTGTAGAACATTCGGGTTTTGCTGCAAATTCTAGGGGCGTGTCCTCAGCAAAAAAACTTCACTATGGCCTCATGCACATGACTGTATGTGTTTTGCGTTCCACAAAAAAAAAAAAAAAAAAAAAACGGATGACATCCGTACGGCATCCTTTTTTTTGCGGATCCATTGTAATAATGCCTATCCTTGTCCGCAAACTAGAAAAAAATAGGACATGCACTATTTTTTTTTTTGCGGTGCTACGGAACGGACATACTGATGCAAACAGCACACGATGTGCTGTCGGCATTTTTTGCGGACCCATTGAAATGAATGGGTTCACATCCTGTAAGCAAAAATAACGGAACGGACAAGGAAACAAAATACGGTCATGTGCATGAGGCCTATGTGTATTATTATATTTTGTGGCTGTTAGTGATGAAGTTAAGGGTCTACGGAAGGGAATGAGTCAAGTACCTGGTGACCAGTGGTTACTCACCTCCTCAGGCTCCAGCGCTGTCCTTTGCTCCTATCCTTGGTCCACAATTAGGAGCTGAATCCAGGGATCCTGCCATATAGACAGCTGGCAATAGGTGTGGGGTCACTAACACTTAGAGGGAGAGTCAGGGACAGGCTCACACTAGGGTTGGGCAATAAACTGGTATTAACGATATACTGGAGTATTAAGAAATGATTATTAGTGACATCATAGGGGCAGTCGCACGTCCGGCGCACATTACAGCCAACACAGTGGAGAAGGAGAGAGTCCCTCCATCCCCACTGTGATGTGGCTGCCGCTGCAGCGTCCCTATATACCGAATAAGAGCTGATACTGAGAATTACACCCAGTATACAGGACAGGAGAAGTGGTACTGTGTAGTGTCCATATATAGAGAATAAGGGCAGATACTGAGAATTACATCCAGTATACAGGACAAGAGAAGTGGTACTGTGCAGTGTCTATATATACAGAATAAGAGCAGATACTGAGAATTACACCCAGTATACAGGACATGAGAAGTGGTACTGTGCAGTGTCCATATATAGAGAATAAGGGCAGATACTGAGAATTACATCCAGTATACAGTACAGGAGAAGTGGTACTGTGCAGTGTCCATATATACAGAATAAGAGCAGATACTGAGAATTACACCCAGTATACAGGACAAGAGAAGTGGTACTGTGCAGTGTCCATATATACAGAATAAGAGCAGATACTGAGAATTACACCCAATATACAGGACAAGAGAAGTGGTACTGTGCAGTGTCCATATATACAGAATAAGAGCAGATACTGAGAATTACATCCAGTATACAGGACAGGAGAAGTGGTACTGTGCAGTGTCCATATATACAGAATAAGAGCAGATACTGAGAATTACACCCAGTATACAGGACAAGAGAAGTGGTACTGTGCAGTGTCCATATATACAGAATAAGAGCAGATACTGAGAATTACACCCAGTATACAGGACAAGAGAAGTGGTACTGTGCAGTGTCCATATATAGAGAATAAGAGCAGATACTGAGAATTACACCCAGTATACAGGACAGGAGAAGTGGTACTGTGCAGTGTCCATATACACAGAATAAGAGCAGATACTGAGAATTACACCAAGTATCCAGGACAGGAGAAGTGGTGGGAGGAGTTGCTGTTCCTTCCTGTTCCTGTTTCCTGTTGTTTGTGGGTGTGTGAGGTCCGGGAGGCTTACCAGCGCTTTGTTTGCCGGGGGAATTGCTACCCTTTCCCCAGGGGGTGGCAGTTTCTCCTGGTATGGATCCCCGGGCCTCCGGCTGCCGGCGTTCATCACCACGTGTCGGCAGCCGCGGCGGAGATGCGCGAGTGGAGAGGAGGGCCTCCAGGACTGGAGACCTGGGCTTGGATACGTCGGCGCTACTGGAGGTGGACGACGACGCGGATATGAAGACTCCGCAGCAAGCGGCCGCAAGGTCGCAGGCTATGGAGGGCAGCCCCGCAAGTGCCGTGGGCAGGAGGGGCCCTGCTGCTAGGAGCGGCTGTGATCCCTGCAGTGAGCCCAAAGGAGTACCAGGTGGGGTCCGGAGGGGTCCCAGGAGAGCAGCCAGCTTGGGATCCTCTCTGTACAATTTGAGTCAGCACACGAGAAAGCAGGATGCTGTGGAAAGGCCCGCTGCTGCACAAGCAGCGGGTGAACACATGAAAGGTACAGTGGCTGGACAAGCTGCCGGACGGACTGTGGGACGGGATACAGGAAAGGCCGTGGAGAAGGTGACGAGGCCAGAGGCTGAGGTAGGTGATTCAGCATGTGGTGTGTCTGTGTCGGTGCCTCAGCCCGGCAACAAAGTTACTGTAAAGAAGCCTGGTGTCGGGGGTTCTTCCTGCCCAGCAGTTGAGAGACTGCACAATTGGGGTACTTTGGGCCCTAAGGAGTCTTCAAAAACCTTTTCCTCCCGGGTAGCATATTTTTTGAACATGCATGAGGAGGTCAAGAGGGAATTAAAAAGACTAAATGTGGAATATAAAAATTTACAAACGCAAGTTAAAATGGCGCCTAAAACAAAGAAGGCAATCCTCTCCTCCAGACTGGTGAAGTTGGAGGAGATAATCGCGGTTTTGGAGGAGAAGAGGGCCGCCATTGAGGAAAATGGCGGCCCTTTCATGGAGAATTTCAGGAATGACTGCAGATTTGAGGGCATGTCTGGACTGTCCGGTACGCCTGGCCCCAGTCTGTCAGGGCAGCAGGCTGGGAGCCAGGGGAAGGTGGTACCTGGAACACAGGATTCGGAGGCAGACTCTCTGCCTTGTGGCCAGGGGGACCCCTCAGACCTGATTGCGGCCGCCTCCGGGGATGAAAGCGGGTCTGGGGGAAGGCTAATGCTAGAAGTCAGGCAGCTGGAGTCCCCGCTGGGCAGACTGTATTTTGGGGATGAGGAGGTCCCTGAGGATGAGATGGTGAAAATCACAAAGGAGAAAAATAAAACTGTAAAGGAAGAAGTGCTTCGATTTGTGCCTTTTGAATCCGCTGCTGTGCCCAGCCCGGTTCCTGTAGTGGAATCGGGTCAAACAGTGCGGGAGATTAATTCTAAGATAGTGACGGGAGGTGCCCCCCCTTCCTGTAGTGGTAGGGTGGTCACAAGCAGCGCAGGGGGTAAAACCTGGCGGACAAGGATGTGATGATTGTGGACAAGGTTCAAGGTGGTGGTGCTGAGAAAGAGGAGAAGAAAGCATTAGAAACTGATAAAACTATTGATATTGTGAAAAGACCATTAAAATCAGTGGAAGGTGTAAAGACTTTGGAACCTGGAGAGAACACTACGGTCGATTATCCCAGGACTGTTCAGGCCGTGGGGGGTGCGAGAGGTGGGGAGTCCCCTGCGGGTTTTGCGGGGGGCTCCTCAGGGCCTGCCCCCAGTGATTCTCCGGTCTCTTTAGGGAACCCGACCAGTCCAGGGGGAGTGAAAGGTGATGCAAAAACAAATATGGATGCAAATGTGGTTGTGAATGGGATTGTGGGTAATGATGTGCAGGTGGCTGTGGGGGTGAATGAGTACGTGAATGAGGTTATAAATGAGGATACAAATGAACTGGTGAATGGGATTGTGGATGAGGGAGAAATTGAGATGGTGGATGAGGAAGCTTTGATTGAGCAGTATATTGCGGATACGGAAGTGGATGAACAGGAGGAAGTTATGCGGAAGGAAGCAATGAGGAAGGATGTGAGCGAGAGGATGGCAAAAACAAAGACGTATGCAGGTGTTGTTTCGGGTGACTCTTTGCCCAGGGTTTCGGGCGGGGGTGATTTGCAACGGCACCTCCTGGAGGCCCTAAAAAAAGGACCGGTCGGTTGACCTGGCCTTTTGGACAGAAAGGCATGGTTTTAGGGCCTTCCGAGAACAAAGGAGGGGTGAGATCGTATGGACTCACCCCACACCGGGGAGGGACCGTAGGAATGTGGCCCGTCTCTATTGGAGGAGTAAGGAAGCAGCAGTTCCTTCTAGGAAGACTGTTGTGGAACTTCTCCTGGGGGCGGGGTTTGTCGCAAACGACCGCAAGTGTCTCCTCATGAGGATTAAGCCTTTTCTTTTTACCAGCCGGCAAGTGATCTTTGGAGGGGACTTCAACAGTGTGACGAGGGCCTGTGATAGGGGAGGTTCCAAAGGTGGGCTGGATGCTGATAGCGTTGTGTTGTCTAGGATAGTTGAGGATACTCGTCTGGTGGACGCCCATTTGCGGCATAAGCCAGACCACGTGGATTTCACCTTTCATCAGGGAAATCGTAGGTCTAGAATAGATAGGTTTTATTTAAAGGTGGAGGCCGTTTTCTCGGCTTTAGAGGCCGTGGAAGTGGAATTCTCTGACCACTGTTTGATTATTTTCTCTTTGAATGTTGCAGAGACTCCCTGTATGGGCAGAGGTATGTGGAAGCTGAATTCATCTCTCCTGGAAGAAGTGACAATAAGACAGTCCTTTGAGGATTTCCTTCAGAGCCAGGAACCCTGTCATGGAACCATGAACCAGACGTACAACAAGAGATAAGTGGAAATAAGAAGGCTTTATTGAAGATCAAGCTGTAAGGCAAAAGTCCAAACGGATGGCTAAATCGAAGCAGGGTCTTGCGAAGCCAGAGGTCAGGAACCGGAAGGGTAGTCAGACGAAGCCTGGATCAGGAACCAGCAGGGTAGTCAGACGAAGCCAGGATCAGGAACCAGAAGCAGCAGCAGTCTTAGAAGCATGTGAACACAGGAGGACCAAGCAAGGAACTGAAGCCACAGACCTCCTATATATATATATATGAGCTAGGCATCCAGCTCCTCCCAGTGGGAAGGAGAAGCCGCAAGGTGGGAGGCTACAAGAAACCCAGAAACCAAGATGGCCGCCAGCACATGTCAAACGAAGGAGAACAGCAAGAAGGTAAGACCATGACAGTACCTCCCCCTCAAGGGCCCCTCCTCCGCGGAGTAAAGAACGGTTTCTGAGGGAAGCGTGCGTGGAAGGCTCGGAGCAAGGCAGGAGCATGGACATCTGCGGAGGGAACCCAGGAACGCTCCTCTGGACCATAACCACGCCAATGGACCAAAAACTGCACCCGACCGCGGACCAGGCGTGAGTCCAGGATATTGCTCACCTCATACTCCTAACGATTGCCCACTTGGACCGGACGAGGCCGAGGAACCGAGGAAGTGAAACGATTACACACCAGTGGCTTCAACAGGGAGACATGAAACACGTTGGAGATCCGCATGCCAGGAGGAAGCGCAAGGGCATAGGCTACCGGGTTTACCCTGCGAAGCACTCGGAAGGGACCAACAAAGCGAGGCGCCAGCTTGGGAGTGGGCACTCTAAGGTTGAGGTTGCGGGTGGACAACCATACGCGGTCTCCGACCTGGTAGGAAGGAGCGGGCGCTCGTCTGCGATCAGCCTGGAGTCTCTGGCGCTGCGCAGAGACCTCAAGGGACCTCTGGATCTGTACCCAAGAAGCACGTAGGACGGAAAGGTGATCCTCCACAGCCGGAATATCCTGGGGAGAGAATACCTCCGGTAACACGGCAGGTTGGAACCCATAATTGGCCATGAAGGGAGACGTCCCAGAGGAAGAGTTCACCGCCGTGTTCCTGGCAAACTCAGCCCAAGGCAGGAGGTCAACCCAATTGTCTTGGTGATCGGAGACATAGCAACGAAGGAATTGCTCCAAGGCCTGATTGGATCGTTCTGCGGCCCCATTGGACTGAGGGTGGTAGGCCGAGGAGAAAGAGAGATGAATCCCCAACTGGGAGCAAAAGGCGCGCCAGAACCTGGACACAAACTGACTCCCCCGATCCGACACAATCTCCTTGGGCAAACCGTGCAACCGGAAAACCTCCCTGGCAAAAATCGAGGCCAACTCTTGTGCAGAGGGTAACTTCTTGAGAGGAACACAGTGGCACATTTTGGAAAACCGATCCACAATCATGAGAATGACCGTATGGCCTCGGGATGCAGGGAGGTCCACAATGAAATCCATCCCCAGGTGTGACCATGGACGCTCCCCGGTGGCTATGGGTTGCAAAAGGCCCAACGGAAGGTGCCGAGGGGACTTACTCTGGGCACAAACGGAGCATGCCGCTACATATGCGGCGATGTCGGAACGTAGAGAAGGCCACCAGAACAGACGTGAAACAGCCCAGGACAGCTGATTCTTTCCAGGATGCCCCGCAGCCTTGGAGTTATGGTAGGTTCGCAACAACCGAGTGCGCAACTCCTCAGGCACAAAACATCTGCCGTTGGGTCTCCCAGAGGGAGCACCAGATTGAGCCGCCAAAATCTGCTCACCCAGGGGAGAGGTCAGGCTGGTGCGAATGGCGGCCAGGATCTGATTCGGAGGTATGACCGAAGTCGGAATCGACTCCTCCCCGGACAGCTCGGAGTACTGCCGTGATAAGGCATCCGCTCTGATGTTCTTGGAACCGGGTAGGTAGGAGACCACGTAATTAAAACGTGACAAGAACAGAGCCCATCTGGCCTGACGTGGTGTCAATCTCTTGGCCTCAGAGAGGTAGGTCAGATTCTTGTGGTCCGTCAGGATGAGAACCGGAACCACCGAGCCCTCGAGCAAGTGCCTCCATTCTTTAAGGGCCTGCACGATGGCCAATAACTCCCTGTCACCAATCTGATAGTTGCACTCCGCGGAAGACAGTTTCCGGGAGTAAAACCCACAAGGAAGCAGAGGACCCTCTGGTGTTCTACGCTGAGACAGAAGGGCACCTACTCCCGTCTCAGACGCGTCCACCTCGAGAACAAAAGGCAACCCAGGGTTGGGATGCGACAGAATCGGAGCCGACACAAAGGCGGACTTTAGAGCCTCAAAAGCTCGGATGGCCTCGAGCGGCCAGACCTGGGGATTACTGCCCTTCCTGGTCAGATCCGTGAGAGGCTTGGCTAGCATGGAAAAGTCCCTGATGAACTTCCGATAGTAATTGGCGAAGCCCAAAAAGCGCTGCAGGGCACGAAGACCACTGGGCTGGGGCCACTGTAAGACAGCCGAAACCTTCTCAGGATCCATGGAGAACCCCTCAGCGGAAATGATGTAACCTAAGAAGGTTACCTGGGATCGGTGAAATTCGCATTTCTCAAGCTTACCGAACAGCTTGTTCTCTCGTAGCCGTTGCAACACTCGTCTGACATCCAGAATGTGGGCCTCCATGGATTCAGAATATACCAAGATGTCATCCAAATAGACCACCACACACTGCTGCAACAGGTCACGGAAAACATCGTTGATGAATTCCTGGAAGACTGCGGGCGCATTGCACAACCCAAAGGGCATAACCAAGGATTCATAATGACCGGTCCTGGTGTTAAACGCGGTCTTTCACTCATCGCCCGCCTTGATCCTTACCAGGTTATATGCCGCCCTCAGGTCGAGTTTGGTAAAGACCGTGGCCCCTATGAGGCGATCGAACAGCTCGGAAATCAAGGGTATCGGGTAAGCGTTCTTGATCGTGATGCGATTGAGACCCCTGTAATCGATGCAAGGCCTCAACTCACCGCCCTTCTTTCTCACAAAGAAAAATCCAGCCCCTGCCGGGGACGAGGATTTGCGAATGTGTCCGCGTGAAAGCGCCTCCCTCACGTACTCCTCCATGGCCTCATTCTCCGCTACCGACAGTAGATAGACTTTGCCACGAGGAGGAACGGCACCAGGTTGTAACTCTATGGCACAATCGTATGGGCGGTGCGGAGGTAGGGCAACCGCACGCACCTTATCGAATACATCCCGGTACTCCTCGTATTCAGGAGGCAACAGAGAGTCCGAGGAAGTACACAGCAACTTGACAGGCCCATGGATGCAACTAGCCCCACACTGCGGTGACCACGAGAGGATCTCGGCCGATCTCCAATCGAAAGTCGGATTATGCTTCTGGAGCCAGGGGTACCCCAAGACCACCGAGTAGTGTGGAGACGAAATAACCTGGAGACAGACCGACTCTCTGTGAACGGCACCAATGGCCATCCCCACTGGAAGGGTCTCCTGAGTCACGTGTGGCGGCAGAAGGGGTCTGCCGTCTATCGCCTCAAGAGCCAGTGGGGAACCTCGAGGCTGCAGAGGAATGGAATTGGCGGCAGCGAACACACTATCAATGAACAAACCACCAGCACCAACGCCTGGGTCGTCACCGAGCCCCCGACCCAGGAGAGGACAACAGTAATCAGTGGTTTGTCAACACGGGAAACCGGGGACGAGGAGACTCCACCCAAGATCTGCCCCCGACAGGATCTCAGGTGCGAGCGTTTCCCGGACGGTTCGGGCATGCCAACCGAAAATGCCCACCGAGACCACAGTACATGCATCGGCCCTCGCGTCTCCGGAGTACCCTCTCCCCCTCGGACAGGCGAGCAAACCCCAGCTGCATGGGTTCACCCCCAGACAAGTCATCCCCAGGAGGCGTGGGAGGAGAGGGAGGCACGGGTGGGGCAGCAAACGTAGGCGCCAATCTGTTAGAAGACCTCCGCAGGCTCTCCTTAAAGGAAGGTCTCTCCCTGAGTCTGGTGTCAATCAAAATCAGGAAAGAAATAAGAGACTCGAGCTCCACTGGTAGGTCCTTAGCTGCAACCTCATCCTTCAAGGCATCCGAGAGACCATGAGAGAAAGCAGCGACCAGAGCCTCATTATTCCAGCCCACCTCTGCTGCCAGGGTACGAAACTCAATGGCGTATTCAGCTACGGATCGTGAACCCTGTCTGATGGACATAAGGAGCTTCGCAGCAGAGGCAGCATGAGCCGGCACATCGAATACCTTCCGAAGAGAAGCAACAAAACCGGAAAACTCGGCAACCACCGGATTGTTGTTCTCCCATAAAGGGCTGGCCCAGGCCAAGGCCTTGTCCGAGAGCAGCGAGATCAAGAAGCCCACCTTTGATCTCTCAGTAGGAAAGGCATGTGGCAGCAACTCGGAATAAATGCCCACCTGGTTAAGGAAACCTCGGCACTGAGTTGGCTCTCCCCCAAAGCGCTGTGGAAGGGGGGCAGAACCGGTCATACCCCGAAACACCGCAGGCGCAGCAACAGGTGTCGGGGTAGACTCTGGCGCAACAACCGGAGCGGCAGTAGGAGCGGGCCCAGGAGCGACAACCGACCCATCGGCAACGGAAGCTAAATGAGCCGTGCGTTCAAGCAGGGTTTGCAACGCCACAGCGAACCGACCCAACAGGTGATCCTGCTGATCAAGTCTGGCAACCAGCGTAGGTAGCGAGGATGGCCCTGTACCGTCAGAATTCATGGCTTGGTCCTAATGTCATGGAACCATGAACCAGACGTACAACAAGAGATAAGTGGAAATAAGAAGGCTTTATTGAAGATCAAGCTGTAAGGCAAAAGTCCAAACGGATGGCTAAACCGAAGCAGGGTCTTGTGAAGCCAGAGGTCAGGAACCGGAAGGGTAGTCAGACGAAGCCTGGATCAGGAACCAGCAGGGTAGTCAGACGAAGCCTGGATCAGGAACCAGCAGGGTAGTCAGACGAAGCCAGGATCAGGAACCAGAAGCAGCAGCAGTCTTAGAAGCATGTGAACACAGGAGGACCAAGCAAGGAACTGAAGCCACAGACCTCCTATATATATGAGCTAGGCATCCAGCTCCTCCCAGTGGGAAGGAGAAGCCGCAAGGTGGGAGGCTACAAGAAACCCAGAAACCAAGATGGCCGCCAGCACATGTCAAACGAAGGAGAACAGCAAGAAGGTAAGACCATGACAAACCCTTGGTGGACCTCTGCAACAGTAAGTCGGAGTGGTGGGAGATATTCAAAAAAAGGACGGCGAGGTTTTTCCGTGAGCTTTCTAACCTCAGGAGCTGGGACAGATACTGTCTGTACCCGGAACCGAGGAAGAAACTTGAAAGACTGGTTTCGACGGGGGGTAGCCGTGAGGATCTCTCTCCTGTGAAGACCTTGCTCAAGAGGTGTCAGTACGATAGATACGCCTCTTTGGTAGCTGAAAGGGATTTCGGGAAGTACCGCTCACCTGACCCCTTTGGAAACTGTAAGATGGCAGTAAAAAGTAAATTTGTGGTAGGCCTGGTCGACAGTACAGGTTCCCTGAATAGGTCCAAATCAGGGATCCTGGAGGTCGTCAGGTCTTTCTACTCTCACCTCTTGGTTAGGAAAGAACTAAATCGGGACCGTTTTTCAGCTTTCTTGGCTGAAGCTATTCCCAAGGCAGGAATAGACCCCTCTCTTGATGTTTTGGCAGAACTTATCAGGCAAGAGGAAGTGGGACTGGCCATTGATGGGCTTAGGCCCAAGAAATCGCCAGGTCCGGATGGCTTAACATCCGAGTGGTACAAGGCTTTCAAGGAACAATTAGTTCCTCTCTTGACCGAGGTGTTTAACGAGTGTCTTTCCTCGGGCACTCTGCCAAAGTCAATGGGTAAGTCAGCCCTGATTATTCTGTCAAAGGGTAAAGATCCATCCCGCATTGAGAACTGGAGACCCATATCGCTTCTCAATGTGGACAGGAAGATTCTGGCAAAAATACTTTTCTGCAGATTGGTGAAGTTTGCACCGAGACTTCTTTCTGAGGCTCAGCACTGCTCTGTTCCCGGTCGGAGCGCTTTTAGCGCCATTCTCGGTGTCCGAGAAGCCGTGGAGCGGGGCAGGGCGGGCCTTTGGAAAGGGTTCCTGTTATCTTTGGACCAGGCAAAGGCTTTTGACCGGGTGAACCATGAGTACCTGTGGTCTGTTCTCTTGTGGTATGGTCTACCCGGGAGGTTTGTAGACTGGTTAAAAACTTTGTACAAAGGGGCGGAGAGTTTCCCATTTATTAACGGTTGGTCGGGTCGACCTTTTGAGGTGGCTTCTGGTGTCCGCCAGGGATGTCCTTTAAGCCCTTTGCTGTATGTGTTTGCGATTGATCCCTTCATTAGAAGGGTAGATCGTGGACCATTGGCGGGGGTGGGGATGGAACTGGTGGTGTGGGGGCCATCTCTGAAGGTGGTGGCGTACGCCGATGATGTCTCCATTCTTGCCTCTTCGGAAGAGGAGGTGTGCTGGGTGATGTCGGAGGTGGACCGCTATTCAGAGGTTTCTGGGTCTCAGATCAACCGGGACAAATGTGAGACTCTCTGGCTGGGGGAAGGGGATCCTGTCTTCGATCTCCAGGCCACTCTTCCAGAACCCCAGAAGTCTGTAAAGATCTTAGGCATCGATTTTGGCCAGGATGGAGATTATCATCAGCAAAATTGGGAGAGTAGACTAAAAGATGTCGCCCAAAAGGTGGACCGTTGGAAGGGATGGTCTTTATCCCGCAGGGAAAGGGTTCACCTGTGCAAAGCCTACCTGATTCCCGTGCTTTTGTATCTAAGCAGTGTTTGTGTTTTGCCAGGGTCTCTCTGGGGTACGGTCTACAGCCTCTTTTTCCAGATGTTGTGGGGAAACAGGCTGAACCTAATCAGGAGAGAGGTTACTTACCGCACAAGGAGACTAGGCGGGTTGGATATGGTCAACCCGGTGGTATTCTTAACAAATACCTTTTTGAAAATTAATATTGCAAACCTCTGGAAAGAGAGGGCTCCTTTGTGGGTAATTTCCTGTAGGGAGTGGTTTCGGCCTTTCTTCCAGGAATGGGAGACTGGAGGGCGAATGAAAGACCTACGTGTGTCACATGGATATCTCCCGGCTTATGTTGCCCCGGTTCTGAGAATCCTGAGACGGTGGGGTCTAGGGAAGGGAGAGGTGGAGACCATGTCGAGGTTTTCCCTTAACAGGAAGGTTCTATCTTACCTTTTTCAGGCCCCACTGGCCTTGAGGGACTGCCCAAGTCAGGATCTGGAGGATGGGCTGTCTTTGTTGAATTCAGAAAGGATCCCTAAGAAAGTTTGGGATGTGACTTGGCGCTGCTTCCACGGTAAGCTATATGTAAGGGACAATGTGAAGTGTAGAAACTCTGAGGAAAGGGGTTGTCCCCGGGAGGAGTGTGGTAACCTGCTGGAAACCATGGACCACTTCTTACTTCATTGTCTCTTTAATATAGAGGTATACAAAAGGGTGGGAGCTTCCATCGGTTGGCCTAGGCTGGCCGCCCTGTCCTATGCGGAGTGGGCCTATGGGGCTTTCAAAGACCTTGGTGGGAGGGACCGTTGCACTTTATTCGTAGTTAGTGCAGTGGTTAGGCACCACATCTGGTGTGCACGGTGTCTAGTGTCAACGAAGAGTCACAAAATCCTCCCGGTGGAGACGGTATATAGGAACATCATGGGTGACCTGGTGAAGGTACGCTCTCTTGAGTACGAAAGGTGGGGGGACCCCAGGGCCTCTCGTCTGTGGAGGGGCTTCTGTTTTGGGGTTCCTTAGCTGAGTAGTACTCTTTTCCTGGTGGTGGGCTGATATAGCACACTTATAGGTTTTTGTTTTGTTTTGTAGTAATGTAAGTATGGAAAGAATTACGGGTACCGAACCATAGCTGGTTTAGGTGTAATAGTATTACGGTGTCTATATTGTATTTATAGTGTATTATATAGGTATGTTTTGTATTATGTTAGTATTGTGATCATATATTATTATATTAGTATTATATTAGTATTGTTAAGTTTATAGTGGGGTTTAGTTAGGTTGGGAGGGAGGATGGAGTGTATATATTTTTCTTTTCTATTATGTATTGTATGCATGCATGTATGTATGTATGTATGTATATATATATATATATATATATATGTGTGTGTGTATGCATATAAATATATGTATGTGTATATAAAAAAATTAAAAATAAAATATATACATAAAATTATAAAAAAAAAAAAAAAAAAAAAAAAAAAGGGTGTTTTTGTTTGTTGCAAACTGACTGACCCCAGTCCGACTGGGGAAAGACTAGGACTTCTCAAAGCTCGGGGTTTATCCCCTTGGAACTTTGGGGGTTATCAGTTTGCATATTTGCTGTGGACTGGTGGTGGGTTAGTTAGATTTAGTTCTATAAGTTGTATATAATTTGTATATAGTTTATGTATATTGTGTATATATTTTATGGATTTTATATATACGTGTAAGATGTAAATATGTATAGTATGGGGTTACGAAAGTGTTTTAAGTGTGAATAGTATTGTAGGTTCTAGTGGGGTGGTGGACTGGTCGGGGTGGGTTTAGTAATGTGTTTTGTTTCTGTGTATAGATATTGTTATGGCCTTTTGTTATTTATTTATTTTTCAAATTAAAAGAGTCCATATACACAGAATAAGAGCAGATACTGAGAATTACACCCAGTATACAGGACAAGAGAAGTGGTACTGTGCAGTGTCCATATACACAGAATAAGAGCAGATATTGAGAATTACACCCAGTATACAGGACAAGAGAAGTGGTACTGTGCAGTGTTCCTATATACAGAATAAGAGCAGATACTGAGAATTACAGCCAGTATACAGGACAAGAGAAGTGGTACTGTGCAGTGTCCATATATACAGAATAAGAGCAGATACTGAGAATTACACCCAGTATACAGGACAAGAGAAGTGGTACTGTGCAGTGTCCATATATACAGAATAAGAGCAGATACTGAGAATTACACCCAGTATACAGGACAGGAGAAGTGGTACTGTGCAGTGTCCATATATACAGAATAAGAGCAGATACTGAGAATTACACCCAGTATACAGGACAGGAGAAGTGGTACTGTGCAGTGTCCATATATACAGAATAAGAGCAGATACTGAGAATTACACCCAGTATACAGGACAGGAGAAGTGGTACTGTGCAGTGTCCATATATACAGAATAAGAGCAGATACTGAGAATTACACCCAGTATACAGGACAAGAGAAGTAGTACTGTGCAGTGTCTATATATACAGAATAAGAGCAGATACTGAGAATTACACCCAGTATACAGGACAGGAGAAGTGGTACTGTGCAGTGTCCATATATACAGAATAAGAGCACATACTGGGAATTACACCCAGTATACAGGACAGGAGAAGTGGTACTGTGCAGTGTCTATATATACAGAATAAGAGCAGATACTGAGAACTACACCCAGTATACAGGACAAGAGAGGTGGTACTGTGCAGTGTCCATATATACAGAATAAGGGCAGATACTGAGAATTACACCCAACATACAGGACAAGAGAAGTGGTACTGTGCAGTGTCCATATATACAGAATAAGAGCAGATACTGAGAATTACACCCAGTATACAGGACAAGAGAAGTGGTACTGTGCAGTGTCCATATATAGAGAATAAGGGCAGATACTGAGAATTACACCCAGTATACAGGACAGGAGAAGTGGTACTGTGCAGTGTCCATATATACAGAATAAGAGCAGATACTGAGAATTACACCCAGTGTACAGGACAGGAAAAGTGGTACTGTGACGTGTCAATATATACAGAATAAGAACAGATACTGAGAATTACACCCTGTATACAGGACAAGAGAAGTGGTACCAATGTTCAGGACAGTGGTGCTGTGCAGTTCCCCTATATACAGATGAAGCAGATGTTGATATACATACAGACAATACAGTGGGACTTTTGAGATGACTGATCAGGTGACATGCACAGATCATCAATCCTAAAGGTCCTTTAACCTCACATTACATTATCCCAAAGGTCCTTTACCCTCTCATACACAGGGGGTCATTGTACATTGCGGTTTTTTCATGGTTTTTGCTATGAATTTCTGGAAAAACCACAATAAAACTGTGGTATACAATAATCCCCAAAGACAAAGTGCTGTGCAGGGGTTGAAGACTAGGGGCTATATTGCTGCCCTACCTTGCAGTCCGAGCACAGTCTCACTTTGCCTCAGGAACAGTGCGTCCCTGGGGGTGATGGAAGTATTGAAAGAACATATTGGGAATGAAATGAGCAGTGTGCCTGGCATCAGGGGGCAACATGTATCATCCCCTGCAGATCAAGGAGACGGGTGTGAACTCAGTGCAGCTGCATCCTCAGAGATTAGCTTCACGCTTGGGGGAAGGGAGGATCTGAGGGACATTAAAGCTTTGATACATGACAGGAACATTAACATCACAGCGTCACCGGCTGAAAGACATCAGGACATCGACGACCCGGGAGTGACAAGTCTGCAGCATCACTTTGAGGGCGGTCGGGAAGTTGTCTCGTTACAAAGTTAAAAGCTGATTGAACATTAAAGAAAATAACCTAACTTTGGTTTCAGGATCCTGGTAAAAAAAAAAAAGAAACTTGATGAAAAAAGAAAACTGTGCCGTCTGAGATCTGACTGTGGCGCAATGTGAAGCCACGGCCGATCGTAGGAATCTGAGGTTACTGCATCAATTAACAGAATGAAACGTATAATCACATAAATGGCGCAGACACCAATGCTAAACAAGGTGGCATAATGCCTAACATCCATACACACAACCCCCATCATGCTACCGCATAATAAAATGCACCACAGATCTCTCTCCTCCTTTCAGTCATCTGGATGCCTGCAGTGTAAAGCATGGGACGGTGAACTTCAGACTACCTCAGTCTCCAATAGTCACTCATCTCATCATAACTGTGTCCTAATACAGCCGTCTAAAGTATGGGGCAAGCCTTAAAGGGTTACCCCTCTGAGCAGTAAAGAAGAAGCCAGGAATATTATCAGTGGGAGAAGGTGTGACTGTGACGGCAAGGAATGAAGCCGAATGTCCAGCGTCTCCAGTCACTCCTGATGCCTTGCATTCACTTGACAGCCTTGTCGGTGGGGAAGGTCCATTGGTCCAGCGATTAAATGGACAGTATAATGTGCTCTGTTCCGTGTTATCAGCCATTCTAGGCTACAGAAAGGGTGATAGCACAGGTTGATTTTACACGTGCAGATATTCGGGTGGATTTTCCGAGACGAACATTCCTGCGAACGCTCATTCCCGACAATCTCCCCATTTAAAGGTGGAACCGATCATTCGATGAATGACCAAAACACTCGTACGTTAGGTGAAAATGTTATTAGTGCTTGCAAGTAAATTATGGTTTCAGCACTCTTCTGCTCAGAAACTATGCAGCTGTATGAGGACCAGCCATCGCTCGTTCTCACACTGTGGAGGTGATCACTGTGGAGGTAAACAGCGCTTCACCTCCACTGAACAAGTAGCCGACTGTCAGGAGGGAACGCTATCTTCCAGATAATTGGCTGCTCCTCTGTAAATGAAAATCCACCAAAAGTTCTCTTTAGGCCTCTTTCACACAACCGTTTTTTCTTTTCCGTATACGGGCCGGTTTTTGAGTTCCGTATACGGAACCATTCATTTCAATGGTTCCGCAAAAAAAAAAAACGGAATATACTCTGTATGCATTCCGTTTCCGTATTTCCATTCCGTTGAAAGATAGAACATGTCCTATTATTGCACGCAAACCACGTTCCGTGGCTCCATTCAAATCAATGGGTCGACAAAAAAATGAACACATACGGAAATACATCCGTATGTCTTCCGTATTCGTTCCGTTTTTGCGGAACCATCTATTGAAAATGTGATGCCCAGCCCAGTTTTTTCGATGTAATTACTGTATATGCCATAAGGAAAAACGGAAACACAAAGGAAACAAAAAATGGAACAACAGATCCGTAAAAAACGGACCGCAATACACTGAAAAAGCCATACGGTCGTGTGAAAGAGGCTTTAGACGGGTCAATCTTTCAGGCGGAGGAGACTACTGCATCGCTTGTCCCCATACAAACTCGTTGTTCGCCGCCAGCAGATCGCTGTTTACACAGAACGATCTTCTGCCGACAAACAATGATTTAGGTGTCTGCACAGACAATCTAATCACCCGACAAACTAGCTTTCCGCTCATTGATCGGGTAATGGGTGGCACCTTTACACCTCCAGATTATCACTATGAATGATCGTTAGCTATTATCTGGCGGATTCTCGCCCAGTGTAAAGGGCCCTTTAAGAGAGGCGCATACAATCTGTTATCAGACATTTCGGGCCCTGGAGAGGTTGTACAACAGATGAATGTTATCTATTGTTCCCTGTTATCGCCCCACACTGTAGTGGCTTACTTGAATTCAGGAGGGCACCTTCGGACACTGGCCACTCACATAAGTGTCTGATGCTCCCACATTAAAGGGAATCTGTCCCCTATTTTGACCATATAAAACCGTTTACATAGCAATGTGCAATAAAGTACCTTCTTACCTACATGTGTCTTTTTTCTTTTATTCAACTTTTCATTCTTATAAAAAAGCGATTTGTCTGGTATGCAAATGAGGTTCCAAGGTGCCCAGAGGGGCGTTATTACTCTGCTCTAGTGCCCAGTAACGCCCCCCTGCAGTGCCCAGCCGGCCTTTTTTCTTCCAAGCCCAGCACGCCTCCTAAGAAATAAATGTCCTCCCACATACTTGCGGAACGGCGCCGCCCCCTCCCCATTACGTCATTTATTTTATTCATTGCACCGGACCTCCCTTCCTCCTCTCTTGTCCTCAGAAATCCCGCGCAGGAGCAGTATCGGTGAGTGCCTGCGCCTGCACGATTCTCCTGTTCTAGAGGGCAATAGCCTCATTAGTGTCACTGGGATCGTGCTTCCTCCTCTCTTGGCCTACGGCGCCGCCCCCTCCCCATTACGTCATTTATCCGAAATCCCGCGCAAGTGCAGTATCGGTGGGTGCCTGCGCCTGCACGGTTCTCCTGTTCCAGAGAGCAACAGCCTCAATAGTGTCACTGGGCATGTGCCGATCCCAGTGACACTAATGAGGCTGTTGAAAAACCGAAGGGTCCTCTAAGGGTTAAATATGGCGCCTGCTCACATGTGCATTGCAGTTTTAAACAGCAGGCACCCTAGGCTAATGTTCGTAACTGTTGGTAACGCTGATCAAGGACTTTTAACCCTTCAGATGCCGCGGTCAAATGTGGAGGCGCATAAACTTGGAAGCATGCACTTCTCGGTGTGTTCTGGCTCCTGCCGTCGTAGATGGGGGAGAAGGAGTGTGTGTGCAGCAGACCCTGTCCTCCTGGCAGGGCTCCATAGGAACACAGTATAAGTCTCATCAATCTAATGATTGCTCGCTATACGGTAGTTCCCTAGGATAACTATGAAAAAGTGCAAAAAAATGTAAAGTTTTCAAAATATTAAAAAAGTAATAGTTAAAATCATTAAAAAAAAAAATCAAAAAATCAAAATCACCCGCCTTACCCAAAGTTTAAATAAAGTACATAAACAATTTAAAAAAATAAACATCATGGGTATTGCCATGTGTGAAAATGCCTGTACTATTAAAATATTAAATTATTTATCCTATACAGAAAATGGTGAAACGTAAAAAAAAAAAAAATAATCTCCAATTCCCTGTTTTTTTCAGCTCCCACAAAAAATGTAATACAAAGTGATCAAAAAGTCATACACACCTTAAAATGGTATCAATCAAAAGTACAGATCGCCCCAGAAAAAATTTGTCCTCTCAGAGCTCTGTACACATAAAATAAATAATAATAAAATAAAAAATATATCTATCTATATCTCTCTCTCTCTATATATATATATATATATATATATATATATATATATATATATATATATATATATATATATATGTATAATACTACATCTCACCTAGTCCTATGATGGAGAACATCCTGACCTCCCCAGCAGCAGGCGCGATGCAGTGACGTCATCACTCTTCCTGAGCTGGCCATGAGAGCGCATAGTCCTATTCCCCACATAAGGAATGAACCTCAGCCTGCATGCTTTCTAGTCTCCATCTCAGTAGGTGTGATGACATCACTTCATCGTGCCTGCTGCTGTGCAGAAGTTGATAGTCCCTGCTTCACCATTGTATTAAACTGTATCTGAGTCCTCACAACGCAGATAGTTGAAACTGAGACAAACCTCAGCCATCCCGGGACAACCACCAAAATTCAGGATTGTCCTGTCTGATCCGTGTTGGTCGGAACCAGAGATGAGCGAATTTCATGCTATGAAATTCGTTCACGCTTCATAAAAGCAGAATTGCATTATGGATTCCGTTACCACGGACAATAACGCAATTCTATTACGGAATGCCGTTTAGAGGCATTCCGTCATAATAGAAGTCTATGGCCTGCGTTACCGTTACGCAGGAGAGGAATCCCCTGCAGCCCATAGACTTCTATTATGATGGAATGAATAACGGAATGCCTCTAAAGGCATCACAGAATCGCATTATAGTCCGTGGTAACGGAATCCATAACACAATTCTGATTTTACTGCCAAACGAAGCGTGAATTAATTTCAAAATATGAAATTCGCTCATCTCTAGCTGGGACCTATGTATGCACAGTATATACACGCAATCATAAGATTTATTGATTCTGTATTTAGAACTCTGCTGCCCCCTGCTGTTCATAGGGAGATATTACAAAGACATGAAAGACACATTCCAAGGAAGCTGCCAAGTGTCAATTAAACGTACCAACTACCAATATTATTATAGAAGAGTTTGGCCCCTTTCACATGGGCGAGAATTCAGCGTGGGTGCAATGCGTGAGGTGATTTTCACGCATCACTTGTGCGTTGCGTGAAAATCGCAGCATGTTCTATATTCTGCATTTTTCATGCAACGCAGGCCCCATAGAAATGAATGGGGATGCGTGAAAATTGCAAGCAAGTGCGGATGCGGTGCGATTTTCATGCATAGTTGCTAGGAGATAATAGGGATGAAAGCAACTCCGGACCCCATTAAAGTCTATTCCCTGTATTATTTTCCCTTATAACATGGTTAAAAGGGAAAATAATAGCATTCTTAATACAGAATGCTAAGTAAACTGTAGATTGAGGTGTTAAAAAATAAAAATTTACTTACCTGTTCCAATTGATCGTGCAGATGGCATTGTCTTCTTGCTTCTTCTTTCAGGACCTGCAAAAGGACCTTTGGTGACGTAATCCCGATCACCACGTCAGTGCAGGTCCTGCTGAATAAAGATAGAAATCTTCTATGTTCATTCAGCAGGACCTGCGATGATGTCAACGCACTCACCACGTGGTGAGCGCGATTACGTCATCAAAGGTCCTTTTGCAGGTCCTGAAAGAAGAAGCAAGAAGACAATGCCCGCTGCGCGATCAATTGGATGAGGCGAGTTAATTTTAAAAAAATTTTAACACCTAAATTTACAGTTTACCCAGCATTCTGTATTACGAATGCTATTATTTTCCCTTATAACCATGTTATAAGGGAAAATATTAAACTCTATAGAATACCTAACCCAAACCCGAACTTCAGTGAAGAAGTCCGGGTTTGGGTCTGGGTACCACATTCAGTTTTTTATCACGCACGTGCAAAACGCATTGCACCCGCGCGATAAAAACTAAACATCGGAACGCAATCGCAGTCAAAACTGACTGCAATTATGTACCTACTCGCATGATTTTTCTGCCCGTTCACCGCTGAAAAACAATATTCCTACAACTCTATCAGGGCAGGCAGAACAAGACAGTGCAGATGCCCATACTAGAAGGTGGATGGATGAGAACCCCCTAAAGATGGATTTAGACGCCCAGATAATTGGGCACATTATCGGGGATGAACGTTCCTGCGAACAGTTGTTCCCGACCATCTGCCTAAGTGTGAATGAGCAAAATGCTTGTTCATAGGGTGATCCTGTCATTCGTTAAGGCACCACAGATCACAGTTCTTGGGCAGCAGATCGTGGTGTCTAAACAAGGATCTGCTGCCCAGAAACAAAGCAGCTGTATGGGGACAAGCGATTGCAGGAGCCATACCCTATTCTCATACTGTGGAGGAGATTGCTGCATGTAAATGGTCGTTTTACACCACTAAACCAGCAGCTAATTGTCGGGAAGGAGCGCTTCCTTCCCGATAATCATCTGCTCATCTACGCGTGTAAATGTGCCTTTACACCTTGCACCACTACCACTGTCATCCTTTACAGTCAGGCAATGGACCCAATATACAGTAACATTCACATAATCCAGCAAACTAAGATTATCGAAAATCCTGAACTACTAGAACTAGAAGTTTTAATGCACACAAATACACGAGTCCCGGACGATGAAATACATTTCCTGCTCATCCATCCTGGGATTGCTGTGTGTCACATTACTGGAATTAAAGGAATTTCCCTTCACAATGTTTGTGGAGATACATGCAGAGCAAATGATTGGAGGAGACGGGGCTGTCGAGCCGTGGAAGGCGCAGATGAGATAAATCGGACCAGAAGGAGTGGAGAAGATGCAGAGAAAGAGAGGGGTTGTGTAAGAGGAGAAGCGAAGGAGCAGAGAAAAAGGGGTTGTACAGGAGGAGGAGGAGCAGAGAAGGCAGAAACAGCGGTGGAGGAGCAGAACAAACGCCAGGAGGGGGTGGAGAAGGAAAAGTGTAGAAGGAGGAGAGAAGGCATACATGAGGAGGGGCAGCCGAGGAGAGCAGGTGGGGTGGACAGGAGAGGAGCAGCTATCCGTCATCTCTCAGCATTGTGAAGAGTTTATATAATACAGGCCAACATGGCGACTACATGTGGGAGATACATACATGTAGAGGGTGAACGCCGGGCACACAGGACTGACCTTTCAGGAGGGGCTGGAAGGTGGGAATCTCCTGCAGCTTGATTACCTCGGGATCTTTGGTCACATTGCGGTGAGACTGAGTGCCAGAAGCCACCACGACAATGTCATCCATTTTGGCTCTCTGTTTGGCCGGTGAGGGATTGGCTGTGGGCAGAAGAATGGGAGACATGAATCCCTCTTGACATCACGTGGCTTTGTTCCTCGCTCTGCAGCCCTCAGATCATCTCTTAAACTTCTGTATAATAGAAACTCCACAAGGAAATATCCCCGAATATCATCATCAGATGAACAGCAGAAAACGGCACATAAAACTGTGAACATTATGTCCAATCATCTGTTGCTACCTGGAAACCATCAACAAGCTGCTGTTAACTGATCCCTTCTTGGAATTTGTATTTATCACCATCAGTGTATGTAAAATTATCTGTTATTTCAGAATTTTGATAGTCTGAAACCTATTTGGTCCAATAAATGAAGGACTGAAGATGTTTTACTGTAATGTCCTTTAAGGCCAGCCTCTCTATAGTGAGAAGTATCAGTTGGATTGGAGCTCACTGCCTGGTATCAGTGTAATCCACTCACCCGAAGAGCTGACGTCCCCATGCCTGACCTCCGGCTCAGAGCTTTGCTCTGCCCCCATAGTGCCACGTCCTCAAGCTGCGCCTAGGTTAAAGAGACAGGAAATTACCGTGAGCAAAACACCAGAAATCAGACATAGCTAGACTACACCTGTGCCATGAAGAACTATGAGGGGTGCCAGCTGTCCTAGAGTACTGAATGGTGGATCTGCCCAGCTACTGCCACATCCATCCCAGGAATGCGGACAGACATCACTGATGGAGCTCGAATGGCAGTCATGCTGGTTTCCACTCTACTTTCCTAGTAACAGATAAAAAAAATTGCACACACATTATTATAGGGACATCTGCGGGTGACACACTGTTAGGGTACATTCACACGTCCGCAAAATGGGTCCGCGTCCGTTCCTAAATATTGCGGAACAGGTGCGGACCCATTCATTTTAAATGTGCTGTCCGCATCCGCATTTCCGTGCACACGCATGTGGTGTGCACACTTATGGGGGGCACCTGGGGACAGCACCCTTATTGGTGGGGGGCGTCTGCGGACGACACCCTTATTGGGGGGGGGGGTCTGGAGACGACTAACTTATTGGGGGGGGGGGGCATATGGGGACGACACACTGCTATGGGGGGGCATCTGGGGACAACACCCTTATTGGGGGGGGGGGGGGTTTCTGGGGACGACATACTGAGACTAGTGATGAGCGAACTTCTGTTTTAAGTTCGGCGTCTAAAGTTCGGCTTCCGGTTAGCGGAGAATCCCGATATCGATTCAGAATTCCGTTGTGGTCCGTGGTAGCGGAATCAATAATCGGCCATTATTGATTCCGCTACCACGGACCACAACGGTATTCGGAATCCATATCGGGATTCTCCGCAAACCGGAAGCCGAACTTTAGACGCCGAACTTAAAACAGAAGTTCGCTCATCCCTAACTGAGACACTTGCTGCATTCACTATCATGAGGACTGAAGGCAAAAGAGCTTTAACTCAATGGCGGGTTGTCAGACAATGCAAAAGTGCCTGCGACATTCAGGGATTATTGTTAGGGTCCATTCACACGTCCGCAAAATGGGTCCGCATCCGTTCCTAAATTTTGCGGAACAGGTGCGGACCCATTCATTTTCAATGGGGCCGAAATGTGCTGTCCGCATCCGCATTTCCGTGCACGCGCATGTGGTGTGCACACTTATGGGGGGCACCTGGAGACAGCACCCTTATTGGTGGGGGGCGTCTGCGGACGACACCCTTATTGGGGGGGCATCTGGGGACAACACCCTTATTGGGGGGGGGGGGGTCTGGGGAAGACACACTGAGACACTTACTGAATTCATTCACTTTCATGAGGACGGAAGGCGAAAGATCTTTAACTCAATGGCGGGTTATCAGACAATGCAAAAGTGCCTGCGACATTCAGGGATTATTGTAAGATTTGCTTCACTATTGTCCCTGCGATAAAGACGCACATTGTTGGCGCCGTGTATAATCTATATATAAAGGGATTATATGCTGTTACCGGCGGGAAGGTCATTAGAGCATGACGGCACACTCACAAGTATCGGGGTCACCCTCCTCTTCTCCTGCACCCCGACATCGGTCACACATCCGTAGTCAGCAGCCCGGTTACCCCGGTAACAGCCTGCACTTCCCGCTTCCGGGCTGTAGTTGAGGGGCTACGTCTTCTACTTCCCAAGTCAGCCACGCCCTTTAAAGGCGCCGCTTCAATCCCCCGTCTGCTGGAGAAAAAGGAGGAGCGGCTGCGACCTGTGCTGGGGTGCACAATCTGATCATGACCATGGCAGTGCCGCCTGTAATTACCTGTATAAGGAGATCGCTTCCCTAAAAACTGAGCCCCTATAATAACACCATAAAAATAATATATCCCCTATAATAACAGTAATGATATGCCCCGTAATAATACTCTATAAAGATAATGTCCCTTATAATACTAGAGTGATAATGTGCCCCCCTATAATAACACTAAAATGATACTGTGCCCCTATAATGACACTAAAATGATACTGTGCCCCCTATAATAACACTAGAATGATAATGTGCCCCCTATAATGACACTAAAATGATACTGTGACCACTATAATAACACTAAAATGATAATGTGCCCCCTATAATAACACTAGTGATAATGTGCCCCCTATAATAACACTAGAGTGGTAATGTGCCCCTTATAATAACACTAGAGTGATAATGTGCCCCCTATACTAACACTAGAGTGATAATGTGCCCCCTATAATAGCACTAGAGTGATAATGTGCCCCCTATAATGACACTAGTGATAATGTGCCCCCTATAATAACACTAGTGATAATGTGCCCCCTATAATAACACTAGTGATAATGTGCCCCATATAATAACACTAGTGATAATGTGCCCCCTATAATAACACTAGTGATAATGTGCCCCCTATAATAACACTAGTGATAATGTGCCCCCTATAATAACACTAGTGATAATGTGCCCCCTATAATAACACTAGTGATAATGTGCCCCCTATAATAACACTAGTGATAATGTGCCCCTATAATGACACTAGTGATAATGTGCCCCCTATAATAACACTAGTGATAATGTGCCCCCTATAATAACACTAGTGATAATGTGCCCCCTATAATAACACTAGTGATAATGTGCCCCCTATAATAACACTAGTGATAATGTGCCCCCTATAATAACACTAGTGATAATGTGCCCCCTATAATAACACTAGTGATAATGTGCCCCTATAATGACACTAGTGATAATGTGCCCCCTATAATAACACTAGTGATAATGTGCCCCTATAATAACACTAGAGTGATAATGTGCCCCCTATAATAGCACTAGAGTGATAATGTGCCCCTATAATAACACTAGTGATAATGTGCCCCTATAATAACACTAGAGTGATAATGTGCCCCCTATAATAGCACTAGAATGATAATGTGCCCCCTATAATGACACTAGTGATAATGTGCCCCCTATAATAACACTAGTGATAATGTGCCCCCTATAATAACACTAGTGATAATGTGCCCCCTATAATAACACTAGTGATAATGTGCCCCCTATAATAACACTAGTGATAATGTGCCCCCTATAATAACACTAGTGATAATGTGCCCCCTATAATAACACTAGTGATAATGTGCCCCCTATAATAACACTAGTGATAATGTGCCCCTATAATGACACTAGTGATAATGTGCCCCCTATAATAACACTAGTGATAATGTGCCCCTATAATAACACTAGAGTGATAATGTGCCCCCTATAATAGCACTAGAATGATAATGTGCCCCTATAATAACACTAGTGATAATGTGCCCCTATAATAACACTAGTGATAATGTGCCCCCTATAATAACACTAGTGATAATGTGCCCCCTATAATAACACTAGTGATAATGTTCCCCCTATAATATCACTAGTGATAATGTGCCCCTATAATAACACTAGTGATAATGTGCCCCCTATAATAACACTAGAATGATAATGTGCCCCTATAATAACACTAGTGATAATGTGCCCCTATAATAACACTAGAATGATAATTTACCCCTTATAACACTAGAGTGAAAATGTGCCCCCTATAATAACACTAGTGATAATGTGCCCCCTATAATAACACTAGTGATAATGTGCCCCCTATAATAGCACTAGTGATAATGTGCCCCTATAATAACACTAGTGATAATATGCCCCCTATAATAACACTAGAATGATAATGTGCCCCTATAATAACACTAGTGATAATGTGCCCCCTATAATAACACTAGAATGATAATGTGCCCCCTATAATAACACTAGAATGATAATTTACCCCTTATAACACTAGAGTGAAAATGTGCCCCCTATAATAACACTAGTGATAATGTGCCCCCTATAATAACACTAGTGATAATGTGCCCCCTATAATAACACTAGAGTGATAATGTGCCCCTATAATAACACTAGTGATAATGTGCCCCCTATAATAGCACTAGTGATAATGTGCCCACTATAATAACACTAGAGTGATAATGTGCCCCTATAATAAAACTAGAGTGAAAATGTGCCCCCTAAAATAGCACTAGTGATAATGTGCCCCCTATAATAACACTAGAATGATAATGTGCCCCTATAATAACACTAGTGATAATGTGCCCCCCATAATAACACTAGAATGATAATGTGCCCCTATAATAACACTAGTGATAATGTGCCTCTATAATAACACTAGTGATAATGTGCCCCCCATAATAACACTAGAATGATAATGTGCCCCCTATAGTAGCACTAGAATGATAATGTGCCCCCTATAATAACACTAGTGATAATGTTCCCCCTATAATAACACTAGAGTGATAATGTGCCCCCTATAATATTACTAGTGATAATATGCCCCCTATAATAACACTAGAATGATAATGTGCCCCCTATAATAACACTAGAATGATAATGTGCCCCCTATAATAACACTAGTGATAATGTGCCCCCTATAATAACACTAGTGATAATGTGCCCCCTATAATAACACTAGAATGATAATGTGCCCCCTATAATAACACTAGTGATAATGTGCCCCTATAACACTAGAATGATAATGTGCCCCCTATAATAACACTAGAATGATAATGTGCCCCCTATAATAACACTAGAATGATAATGTGCCCCCTATAATAACACTAGTGATAATGTGCCCCCTATAATAACACTAGTGATAATGTGCCCCCTATAATAACACTAGAATGATAATGTGCCCCCTATAATAACACTAGTGATAATGTGCCCCTATAACACTAGAATGATAATGTGCCCCCTATAATAACACTAGTGATAATGTGCCCCCTATAATAACACTAGAGTGATAATGTGCCCCCTATAATAACACTAGAATGATAATGTGCCCCTATAATAACACTAGTGATAATGTGCCCCCTATAATAACACTAGAGTGATAATGTGCCCCTATAATAACACTAGTGATAATGTGCCTCTATAATAACACTAGAGTGATAATGTGCCCCCTATAATAACACTAGAATGATAATGTGCCCCCTATAATAACACTAGTGATAATGTGCCCCTATAACACTAGAATGATAATGTGCCCCCTATAATAACACTAGTGATAATGTGCCCCCTATAATAACACTAGAATGATAATGTGCCCCTATAATAACACTAGTGATAATGTGCCTCTATAATAACACTAGAGTGATAATGTGCCCCCTATAATAACACTAGAATGATAATGTGCCCCTATAATAACACTAGTGATAATGTGCCTCTATAATAACACTAGAGTGATAATGTGCCCCCCATAATAACACTAGAATGATACTGTGCCCCCTATAATAACACTAGAATGATAATGTACCTCTATAATAACACTAGAATGATAATGTACCTCTATAATAACACTAGTGATAATGTGCCCCCTATAATAACACTAGAATGATAATGTGTCCCTATAATAACACTAGAATGATAATTTGCCCCTTATAACACTAGAGTGATAATGTGCCCCTATAATGACACTACAATGATACTGTGCCCCCTATAATACTAGTGATAATGTGCCCCCTATAATAACACTAAAATGATCATGTGCCCCCTATAATGACACTAGAATGATAATGTGCCCCCTATAATAACACTAGAATGATAATGTGCCCCCTATAATAACACTAGAATGATCATTTGCCCCCTATAAAACTAGAGTGATAATGTGCCCCCTATAAAAAACCCTACAATGATAATGTGCCCCTATAATAACACTAGAATGATAATTTACCCCTTATAACACTAGAGTGAAAATGTGCCCCCTATAATAACACTAGAGTGATAATGTGCCCCCTATAATACTATTGATAATGTGCCCCCTATAATGACACTAGAATGATAATGTGCCCCCTATAATGACACTAGAATGATAATGTGCCCCCTATAATAACACTAGAATGATAATGTGCCCCCTATAATGACACTAAAATGATACTGTGCCCCCTATAATAACACTAAAATGATAATGTGCCCCCTATAATAACACTAGAGTGATAATGTGCCCCCTATAATAACACTAGAGTGATAATGTGCCCCCTATTAAAAAACTACAATGATAATGTGCCCCTATAATAACACTAGAATGATAACTTACCCCTTATAACACTAGAGTGAAAATGTGCCCCCTATAATAACACTAGTGATAATGTGCCCCCTATAATAACACTAGAGTGATAATGTGCCCCCTATAATAGCACTAGTGATAATGTGCCCCCTATAATAACAACACTAGAGTGAAAATGTGCCCCCTATAATAACACTAGTGATAATGTGCCCCCTATAATAACACTAGTGATAATGTGCCCCCTATAATAACACTAGAGTGATAATGAATGTGCCCCCTATAATAGCACTAGTGATAATGTGCCCCCCTATAATAACAACACTAGAGTGAAAATGTGCCCCCTATAATAACACTAGTGATAATGTGCCCCCTATAATAACACTAGAATGATAATGTGCCCCTATAATAGCACTAGTGATAATGTGCCCTATATAATAACACTAGTGATAATGTGCCCCCTATAATAACACTAGATGGTAATGTGCCCCTATAATAACACTAGTGATAATGTGCCTCTATAATAGCACTAGAATGATAATGTTCCCCCTATAATAGCACTAGACTGATAATGTTCCCCCTATAATAGCACTAGAGTGATAATGTGCCCCCTATAATAACACTAGAATGATAATGTGCCCCCTATAATAACACTAGTGATAGTGTGCCCCCTATAATAACACTAGAATGATAATGTGCCCCCTATAATAAAACTAGTGATAATGTGCCCCCTATAATAACACTAGTGATAATGTGCCCCCTATAATAACACTAGTGATAATGTGCCCCTATAACACTAGAATGATAATGTGCCCCCTATAATAACACTAGTGATAATGTGCCCCCTATAATAACACTAGAATGATAATGTGCCCCTATAATAGCACTAGTGATAATGTGCCCCCTATAATAACACTAGTGATAATGTGCCCCCTATAATAACACTAGAGTGATAATGTGCCCCCCATAATAACACTAGAATGATACTGTGCCCCCTATAATAACACTAGTGATAATGTGCCCCCTATAATAACACTAGAATGATAATGTGCCCCTTATAATAGCACTAGAATGATAATGTGCCCCCTATAAAAACATTACAATGATACTGTTCCCCCTATAACACTAAAATGATCATGTGCCCCCTATAATGACACTAGAATGATAATGTGCCCCCTATAATAACACTAGAATGATAATGTGCCCCCTATAATGACACTAGAATGATAATGTGCCCCCTATAAAAAACCCTACAATGATATGTGCCCCTATAATAACACTAGAACGATAATTTACCCCTTATAACCCTAGAGTGAAAATGTGCCCCCTATAATAACACTAGAGTGATAATGTGCCCCCTATAATGACACTACAATGATACTGTGCCCCCTATAATACTATTGATAATGTGCCCCCTATAATGACACTAGAATGATAATGTGCCCCCTATAATAACACTAGTGATAATGTGCCTCCTATAATAACACTAGAATGATAATGTGCCCCCTATAATAACACTAGTGATAATGTGCCTCCTATAATAACACTAGAATGATAATGTGCCCCCTATAATGACACTACAATGATAATGTGCCCTCTATAATAACACTAGAATGATAATGTGCCCCTATAAAAAACCCTACAATGATAATGTGCCCCTATAATAACACTAGAATGATAATGTGCCCCCTATAATAGCACTAGAATAATAATATGCCCCCTATAATGACACTATAATGATAATGTGCCCCCTATAATAACACTATAATGATAATGTGCCCCCTATAATAACACTAGTGATAATGTGCCCCCTATAATAACACTAGAATGATAATGTGCCCCCTATAATAGCACTAGAATAATAATATGCCCCCTATAATGACACTATAATGATAATGTGCCCCCTATAATAACACTAGAATGATAATGTGCCCCCTATAATAACACTAGAGTGATAATTTGCCCCCTATAATAGCACTAGAATGATACTGTGCCCCCTATAATAACACTAAAATGATAATGTGCCCCCTATAATAACACTAGAGTGATAATGTGCCCCTATAATAACACTAGAGTGATAATGTGCCCCTATAATAACACTAGAGTGATAATGTGCCCCCTATAATAACACTAGAGTGATAATGTGCCCCCTATAATAGCACTAGAATGATAATGTGCCCCTATAATAACACTAGAATGATACTGTGCCCCCTATAATAACACTAAAATGATAATGTGCCCCCTATAATGACACTAGAATGATAATGTGCCCCCTATAATGACACTAGAATGATAATGTGCCCCCTATAAAAAAAAAACTACAATGATAATGTGCCCCCTATAATAACACTAGAATGATACTGTGCCCCCTATAATAACACTAGAGTGATAATGTGCCCCTATAATAACACTAGAATGATAATGTGCCCCCTATAATGACACTACAATGATAATGTGCCCTCTATAATAACACTAGAATGATAATGTGCCCCTATAAAAAACCCTACAATGATAATGTGCCCCTATAATAACACTAGAATGATAATGTGCCCCCTATAATAGCACTAGAATAATAATATGCCCCCTATAATGACACTATAATGATAATGTGCCCCCTATAATAACACTATAATGATAATGTGCCCCCTATAATAACACTAGTGATAATGTGCCCCCTATAATAACACTAGAATGATAATGTGCCCCCTATAATAGCACTAGAATAATAATATGCCCCCTATAATGACACTATAATGATAATGTGCCCCCTATAATAACACTATAATGATAATGTGCCCCCTATAATAACACTAGTGATAATGTGCCCCCTATAATAACACTAGAATGATAATGTGCCCCCTATAATAACACTAGAGTGATAATGTGCCCCCTATAATAGCACTAGAATGATACTGTGCCCCCTATAATAACACTAAAATGATAATGTGCCCCCTATAATAACACTAGAGTGATAATGTGCCCCTATAATAACACTAGAGTGATAATGTGCCCCTATAATAACACTAGAGTGATAATGTGCCCCCTATAATAACACTAGAGTGATAATGTGCCCCCTATAATAGCACTAGAATGATAATGTGCCCCTATAATAACACTAGAATGATACTGTGCCCCCTATAATAACACTAAAATGATAATGTGCCCCCTATAATGACACTAGAATGATAATGTGCCCCCTATAAAAAAAAACTACAATGATAATGTGCCCCCTATAATAACACTAGAATGATACTGTGCCCCCTATAATAACACTAGAGTGATAATGTGCCCCTATAATAACACTAGAGTGATAATGTGCCCCTATAATAACACTAGAGTGATAATGTGCCCCTATAATAACACTAGAGTGATAATGTGCCCCTATAATAAACTAGAGTGATAATGTGCCCCTATAATAGCACTAGAATGATAATGTGCCCCTATAATAACACTAGAATGATAATGTGCCCCCTATAATAACACTAGAATGATACTGTGCCCCCTATAATAGCACTAGTGATAATGTGCCCCCTATAATAACACTAGTGATAATGTGCCCCCTATAATAACACTAGAATGATAATGTGCCCCTATAATAACACTAGAATGATAATGTGCCCCTATAATAACACTAGAATGATAATGTGCCCCTATAATAACACTAGAATGGTAATGTGCCCCCTATAATACTAGAATGATACTGTGCCCCCTATAATAGCACTAGTGATAATGTGCCCCCTATAATAACACTAGTGATAATGTGCCCCTATACTAACACTAGAGTGATAATGTGCCCACTATAATAACACTAGAATGATACTGTGCCCCCTATAATAGCACTAGTGATAATGTGCCCCCTATAATAACACTAGTGATAATGTGCCCCTATACTAACACTAGAGTGATAATGTGCCCCTATAATAGCACTAGATGGTAATGTGCCCCTATAATAACACTGGAGTGATAATGTGCCCCCTATAATAACACTAGAGTGATAATGTGCCCCCTATAATAACACTAGAGTGATAATGTGCCCCCTATAATAACACTAGAGTGATAATGTGCCCCCTATAATAGCACTAGAATGATAATGTGCCCCTATAATAACACTAGAATGATAATGTGCCCATATAATAGCACTAGAGTGATAATGTGCCCCCTATAATAACACTAGAATGATAATGTGCCCCCTATAATAACACTAGAGTGATAATGTGCCCATATAATAGCACTAGAATGATAATGTGCCCCTATAATAACACTAGAATGATAATGTGCCCATATAATAGCACTAGAGTGATAATGTGCCCCTATAATAACACTAGAATGATAATGTACCCCTATAATAACACTAGAATGATACTGTGCCCCCTATAATAGCACTAGAATGATAATGTGCCCCCTATAATAGCACTAGAATGATAATGTGCCCCCTATAATAACACTAGAGTGATAATGTGCCCCTATAATAACACTAGTGATAATGTGCCCCTATAATAACACTAGAGTGATAATGTGCCCTTATAATAGCACTAGAATGATAATGTGCCCCTATAATAACACTAGTGATAATGTGCCCCCTATAATAACACTAGAATGATAATGTGCCCCCTATAATAACACTAGAGTGATAATGTGCCCCCTATAATAACACTAGAGTGATAATGTGCCCCTATAATAGCACTAGAATGATAATGTGCCCCCTATAATAACACTAGAATGATAATGTGCCCCCTATAATAACACTAGAATGATAATGTGCCCCCTATAATAACACTAGAGTGATAATGTGCCCCCTATAATAACACTAGAGTGATAATGTGCCCCTATAATAGCACTAGAATGATAATGTGCCCCTATAATAACACTAGAGTGATAATGTGCCCCTATAATAACACTAGTGATAATGTGCCCCCTATAATAGCACTAGTGATAATGTGCCCCTATAATAACACTAGAATGATAATGTGCCCCTATAATAACACTAGTGATAATGTGCCCCCTATAATAGCACTAGTGATAATGTTCCCCTATAATAACACTAGAATGATAATGTGCCCCCTATAATAGCACTAGTGATAATGTGCCCCTATAATAACACTAGAATGATAATGTGCCCCTATAATAACACTAGAATGATAATGTGCCCCTATAATAACACTAGTGATAATGTGCCCCCTATAATAGCACTAGTGATAATGTGCCTCTATAATAACACTAGAATGATAATGTGCCCCTATAATAACACTAGTGATAATGTGCCCCCTATAATAACACTAGTGATAATGTGCCCCCTATAATAACACTAGAGTGATAATGTGCCCCCTATAATAACACTAGTGATAATGTGCCCCCTATAATAACACTAGTGATAATGTGCCCCCTATAATAACACTAGAATGATAATGTGCCCCCTATAATAGCACTAGAATAATAATATGCCCCCTATAATGACACTATAATGATAATGTGCCCCCTATAATAACACTAGAATGATAATGTGCCCCCTATAATAACACTAGAGTGATAATGTGCCCCCTATAATAGCACTAGAATGATACTGTGCCCCCTATAATAACACTAAAATGATAATGTGCCCCCTATAATAACACTAGAGTGATAATGTGCCCCTATAATAACACTAGAGTGATAATGTGCCCCTATAATAACACTAGAGTGATAATGTGCCCACTATAATAACACTTGAGTGATAATGTGCCCCCTATAATAGCACTAGAATGATAATGTGCCCCTATAATAACACTAGAATGATACTGTGCCCCCTATAATAACACTAAAATGATAATGTGCCCCCTATAATGACACTAGAATGATAATGTGCCCCCTATAAAAAAAAAACTACAATGATAATGTGCCCCCTATAATAACACTAGAATGATACTGTGCCCCCTATAATAACACTAGAGTGATAATGTGCCCCCTATAATAACACTAGTGATAATGTGCCTCCTATAATAACACTAGAATGATAATGTGCCCCCTATAATGACACTACAATGATAATGTGCCCTCTATAATAACACTAGAATGATAATGTGCCCCTATAAAAAACCCTACAATGATAATGTGCCCCTATAATAACACTAGAATGATAATGTGCCCCCTATAATAGCACTAGAATAATAATATGCCCCCTATAATGACACTATAATGATAATGTGCCCCCTATAATAACACTATAATGATAATGTGCCCCCTATAATAACACTAGTGATAATGTGCCCCCTATAATAACACTAGAATGATAATGTGCCCCCTATAATAGCACTAGAATAATAATATGCCCCCTATAATGACACTATAATGATAATGTGCCCCCTATAATAACACTATAATGATAATGTGCCCCCTATAATAACACTAGTGATAATGTGCCCCCTATAATAACACTAGAATGATAATGTGCCCCCTATAATAACACTAGAGTGATAATGTGCCCCCTATAATAGCACTAGAATGATACTGTGCCCCCTATAATAACACTAAAATGATAATGTGCCCCCTATAATAACACTAGAGTGATAATGTGCCCCTATAATAACACTAGAGTGATAATGTGCCCCTATAATAACACTAGAATGATAATGTGCCCCCTATAATAACACTAGAGTGATAATGTGCCCCCTATAATAGCACTAGAATGATAATGTGCCCCTATAATAACACTAGAATGATACTGTGCCCCCTATAATAACACTAAAATGATAATGTGCCCCCTATAATGACACTAGAATGATAATGTGCCCCCTATAAAAAAAAAAACTACAATGATAATGTGCCCCCTATAATAACACTAGAATGATACTGTGCCCCCTATAATAACACTAGAGTGATAATGTGCCCCTATAATAACACTAGAATGCCCCTATAATAACACTAGTATGTGCCCCTATAATAACACTAGAGTGATAATGTGCCCCTATAATAACACTAGAGTGATAATGTGCCCCTATAATAAAACTAGAGTGATAATGTGCCCCTATAATAGCACTAGAATTATAATGTGCCCCTATAATAACACTAGAATGATAATGTGCCCTTATAATAGCACTAGAATGATAATGTGCCCCTATAATAACACTAGTGATAATGTGCCCCCTATAATAACACTAGTGATAATGTGCCCCCTATAATAACACTAGAGTGATAATGTGCCCCCTATAATAACACTAGTGATAATGTGCCCCCTATAATAACACTAGTGATAATGTGCCCCCTATAATAACACTAGAATGATAATGTGCCCCCTATAATAGCACTAGAATAATAATATGCCCCCTATAATGACACTATAATGATAATGTGCCCCCTATAATAACACTAGAATGATAATGTGCCCCCTATAATAACACTAGAGTGATAATGTGCCCCCTATAATAGCACTAGAATGATACTGTGCCCCCTATAATAACACTAAAATGATAATGTGCCCCCTATAATAACACTAGAGTGATAATGTGCCCCTATAATAACACTAGAGTGATAATGTGCCCCTATAATAACACTAGAGTGATAATGTGCCCACTATAATAACACTTGAGTGATAATGTGCCCCCTATAATAGCACTAGAATGATAATGTGCCCCTATAATAACACTAGAATGATACTGTGCCCCCTATAATAACACTAAAATGATAATGTGCCCCCTATAATGACACTAGAATGATAATGTGCCCCCTATAAAAAAAAAACTACAATGATAATGTGCCCCCTATAATAACACTAGAATGATACTGTGCCCCCTATAATAACACTAGAGTGATAATGTGCCCCCTATAATAACACTAGTGATAATGTGCCTCCTATAATAACACTAGAATGATAATGTGCCCCCTATAATGACACTACAATGATAATGTGCCCTCTATAATAACACTAGAATGATAATGTGCCCCTATAAAAAACCCTACAATGATAATGTGCCCCTATAATAACACTAGAATGATAATGTGCCCCCTATAATAGCACTAGAATAATAATATGCCCCCTATAATGACACTATAATGATAATGTGCCCCCTATAATAACACTATAATGATAATGTGCCCCCTATAATAACACTAGTGATAATGTGCCCCCTATAATAACACTAGAATGATAATGTGCCCCCTATAATAACACTAGAGTGATAATGTGCCCCCTATAATAGCACTAGAATGATACTGTGCCCCCTATAATAACACTAAAATGATAATGTGCCCCCTATAATAACACTAGAGTGATAATGTGCCCCTATAATAACACTAGAGTGATAATGTGCCCCTATAATAACACTAGAATGATAATGTGCCCCCTATAATAACACTAGAGTGATAATGTGCCCCCTATAATAGCACTAGAATGATAATGTGCCCCTATAATAACACTAGAATGATACTGTGCCCCCTATAATAACACTAAAATGATAATGTGCCCCCTATAATGACACTAGAATGATAATGTGCCCCCTATAAAAAAAAAACTACAATGATAATGTGCCCCCTATAATAACACTAGAATGATACTGTGCCCCCTATAATAACACTAGAGTGATAATGTGCCCCTATAATAACACTAGAGTGATAATGTGCCCCTATAATAACACTAGAGTGATAATGTGCCCCTATAATAAAACTAGAGTGATAATGTGCCCCTATAATAGCACTAGAATTATAATGTGCCCCTATAATAACACTAGAATGATAATGTGCCCCCTATAATAACACTAGAATGATACTGTGCCCCCTATAATAGCACTAGTGATAATGTGCCCCCTATAATAACACTAGTGATAATGTGCCCCCTATAATAACACTAGAATGATAATGTGCCCCTATAATAACACTAGAATGATAATGTGCCCCTATAATAACACTAGAATGGTAATGTGCCCCCTATAATAACACTAGAATGATATTGTGCCCCCTATAATAGCACTAGTGATAATGTGCCCCCTATAATAACACTAGTGATAATGTGCCCCTATACTAACACTAGAGTGATAATGTGCCCCTATAATAACACTAGTGATAATGTGCCCCTATAATAGCACTAGATGGTAATGTGCCCCTATAATAACACTGGAGTGATAATGTGCCCCCTATAATAACACTAGAGTGATAATGTGCCCCCTATAATAACACTAGAGTGATAATGTGCCCCCTATAATAGCACTAGAATGATAATGTGCCCCTATAATAACACTAGAATGATAATGTGCCCATATAATAGCACTAGAGTGATAATGTGCCCCCTATAATAACACTAGAATGATAATGTGCCCCCTATAATAACACTAGAGTGATAATGTGCCCATATAATAGCACTAGAATGATAATGTGCCCCTATAATAACACTAGAATGATAATGTGCCCATATAATAGCACTAGAGTGATAATGTGCCCCTATAATAACACTAGAATGATAATGTACCCCTATAATAACACTAGAATGATACTGTGCCCCCTATAATAGCACTAGAATGATAATGTGCCCCCTATAATAGCACTAGAATGATAATGTGCCCCCTATAATAACACTAGAGTGATAATGTGCCCCTATAATAACACTAGTGATAATGTGCCCCCTATAATAACACTAGAATGATAATGTCCCCCCTATAATAACACTAGAGTGATAATGTGCCCCCTATAATAACACTAGAGTGATAATGTGCCCCTATAATAACACTAGAGTGATAATGTGCCCCTATAATAGCACTAGTGATAATGTGCCCCCTATAATAACACTAGAGTGATAATGTGCCCCTATAATAACACTAGAGTGATAATGTGCCCCCTATAATAACACTAGAGTGATAATGTGCCCCTATAATAACACTAGTGATAATGTGCCCCCTATAATAACACTAGAGTGATACTGTGCCCCTATAATAGCACTAGAATGATAATGTGCCCCTATAATAGCACTAGTGATAATGTGCCCCCTATAATAACACTAGAGTGATAATGTGCCCCTATAATAACACTAGTGATAATGTGCCCCCTATAATAGCACTAGTGATAATGTGCCCCCTATAATAACACTAGAGTGATAATGTGCCCCTATAATAACACTAGTGATAATGTGCCCCCTATAATAGCACTAGTGATAATGTGCCCCCTATAATAACACTAGAATGATAATGTGCCCCCTATAATAGCACTAGAGTGATAATGTGCCCCCTATAATAGCACTAGAGTGATAATGTGCCCCTATAATAACACTAGTGATAATGTGCCCCCTATAATAACACTAGAATGATAATGTGCCCCCTATAATAGCACTAGAGTGATAATGTGCCCCCTATAATAACACTAGAATGATAATGTGCCCCCTATAATAACACTAGAATGATAATGTGCCCCCTATAATAACACTAGAATGATAATGTGCCCCCTATAATAGCACTAGAGTGATAATGTGCCCCCTATAATAGCACTAGTGATAATGTGCCTCTATAATAACACTAGAGTGATAATGTGCCCCTATAATAACACTAGTGATAATGTGCCCCTATAATAACACTAGAGTGATAATGTGCCCCTATAATAAAACTAGAGTGATAATGTGCCCCTATAATAGCACTAGAATGATAATGTGCCCCTATAATAACACTAGAATGATAATGTGCCCCCTATAATAACACTAGAGTGATAATGTGCCCCCTATAATAGCACTAGTGATAATGTGCCCCCTATAATAGCACTAGAATGATAATGTGCCCCTATAATAACACTAGTGATAATGTGCCCCCTATAATAACACTAGAATGATAATGTGCCCCCTATAATAACACTAGAGTGATAATGTCCCCCCATAAATGTATCATGCCGTGTAGGTTCTGCCGATTTTTCCATGGGATTTTTCCTCTGGATATTAATAATGGATGTGTTCCCTCACTGTCAGCAAGCACAGATCTTTAAAGGGAGTCTGTCACCAGCATTTCACTTTTTTTAACCCTTCCCACAGCTCCCTAGCATGCTCACAGTTAATAAAAACATTCTGGCATCAACCTCTGGCATCAATCCTCGACTTATAGAACCATCAAAAACGATCTTTATAACATATGCAAATGAGGGCTCACAAGTGCCCTGCTAGCTCAGTCTTTTCATTGCGTCCCCCCGCCCATCCTTTCCCTCTGACCGTATTTCTACTAACTTGTTATTCTGCCGATATCCCGCGCATGCGCACTCATTCCTTTGGCCGGCGCATGCGCACTGCGATGCCCATTCCTTGTACGGCATCACAGTAATTAATGCGCATGCGCCGATGGACCGCCTCCTGGAGAGTGCACTGTAGGAAAGTAATGATGTGGTGTGGTAGAACTGAGGGTCTAGACCAGTGTTCCTCAATTCCAGTCCTCAGGGCCTACTTACTGGTTATGATTTGAGAACATCCCACAGAATAAGGCTAGGTCTACACAACGACATTTGTCGCAGCAATATTTATAATGATAGTCTATGGTGTCGCACTGCGACATGCTGGGACACGACAGTCGCAAAAAATACATTCGAAATGTCGCAGTGCAACACCATAGTCTAGCATTATAAAAATTGTCGCGCGACAAATGTTGCAGTGTAGTTGTACCCTATGTGTTGCGCGACACATGCCGTCATGTAGACCTAGCCTAAAGCTTCTCATTGGCCTTTACATGGGCAAAGAATCCCCGCAGATAATCGCTAATGAGCATTCATAAAAAACACTCGTTAGCGATTATCTAGCGGTGTAAATGTACCGCCAATTACATTGGGTAATCCAATCTCTGGGCACACACACAAATTATCGTTTGCCCGCAGAAGATTGTGCTGTGTAAACGAGTCAGTATGAGATAGAGCGATGGTATTAGCGATCGCTGCATGTAAAGGTAGAGGTCTCCTCCACCAGTGAGCAGGCGACTGCCTTCCTAACAATTTGCTGCTGCATCGTCCTGTGTAAAGGCCACGTTCACATCTCCATCAGGAGGCACGGCAGGCTGTTCCGGCACAGAGCAGCCTGACGGATCCTCTACCGCCAGATTCCCATTGACTGCAATGAGGTCCGGGGGAAATTCAGAGGATTTCCAGCATAAATGCTGTGTTTTGGCTGGACAAAAACCATTGCATTGATTGTTTTTTTTGTCTGGCCGACAGCCAGCATTTGCACCAGATCTCCAAAACGGAGACGTGAATGCGGTCTTAGACAGTTTGTATCTATGCTTACAGCCAGCAGACATGCTGATAGCAGTGGCATATATCTGTAGAGAATGGGCTCCTATGATGATCTGATGGCAAGTGGTCTTGGGCCTCTGGGCCTGCTCAATCCCTTTCTTGCTTGGTTCTATGTTCTGTATAAAGGGGTCTGCATGAAAGGGTTGTCCAGCCTGTTCTAACAGATGGCCTTTCCTCAGGATAGGCCATCCCTCGCTGATCAGCTGTACGGGTGTAGCTGACTTCAGTGGGAGCAGCATTGTCCACTACAATGCTGGCGGCGTTGTGTGCTCTGGGCATACAGCTGATCAGCATTGGTGCCAGTCCCCCGCCGATCAGCCATTACTTAGAAAAGGCTGGCTAAACCCTTAAAGGGGTGTTCAAGGTTTTGATACTGATGACCTATCCCATGGATGGAGATGAAAGGAGAAGGCTCCGTCCATTGCGCAGTGCCCTGCGTACTGCAGCCCAGCTCCATGAGCTGGCAGCCAGGAGACTGTTTTCTAGTGCCCAGCAATACTGGCATGGTCTGGAAGTGCTGCCTTGTACAACAGGCTGCCAGTTCACACAAGGGCCAATATGTGGGTGCACAACATAGTAACAATAAAACTTTAACCCCTTATAGACTAGGCCTTTTTTTTGGGACTTCAGGATGAAGCCCCATTTTGCAGGCCTAGCATGTGTCAATTTGTGTGGTAATAATGACTTTGGAATGTTTTCAGAGGGAGCACTGCTGCAGCCGGACCCTTCCTCTGCCAGTCAGGGTAATGTCAGCTCCAGTAAGCCGGGATCATCGAACGCTGTGTTGTCTTCCTGCCGCTCAGGTTCGACAAATTGCAGATCGGGTTGACAGATTACTGGGAGGGATTGGAGAAGATCCAGCGGTCATGGTCCATATCGGAACCAATGACAAAGTTAAAGGTAGGTGGAGCGTCCTTAAAAATGATTTTAGGGTAGCTATGCATTTGTTCCTGGCCACAAAGTTGGCCATTACTAGGTATTGGAAGAGCACAACGATCCCGACTGTACAGGAAATCATCAACTCAGTAGACATCACTAGGTCTTTTGAAAAAATGATTGCACACAAAGGCTTTGCGCTTCGCAGATTTGAAAGGGAATGGGCGCAATGGACCAACCCTTCCGAGGATTGACTGAGAGTCACTGGTACACTATGAATGGGCGCTAGAAGAGTACACACTGGAATGCTTGTACGGATTGCCGTTTAAGATGTACACTCCAAGGTTCTGGCCTTCTCTGTAATCTCTGCCGTTTTTTTTTTGTTTTTGTTTCCTTTTCCTTTCATTTTGGTTGATCCCCGTGTTTACTATATTAGACATTGCCATTGGATTGTACTGAGGCTATACCAATTGTCATTTGGATGCAATGTTGGAGTACTTGTTACTATCTTGCTCCTATGAATAATGTACACACTAATTCAATATGACCCGATGTGCGGGTAATATGTACGATTCCTTTGACCAATTGTTTTACTTTGATATATGAAAATAATCAATAAAGACTTATTGAAAGATAAAAATGATTTTAGGGATTTAGATCACAATCTTAGGGCAAGGACAAAATACTGCCTGTACCACGAGCCACACAAGAAAGGCAGCAGGAGATCAGGGAGATTAACAAGTGGCTCAAGAACTGGTGTAGGAAGGAGGGGTTCGGGTTCCTAGAGAACTGGGCCAACTTCTCTGTCAGCTACAGGCTCTATCGTAGGGATGGGCTGCACCTCAATGGGGAAGGGGCAGCTGTGTTGAATGAGAAGATGGCTAGAAGGTTGGAGGAGTGTTTAAACTAGGGACTGGGGGGGGGGAGGGTAATTACATTATAGGAGGGGAAGATAGTGCAGATAGAGACATAGAGACGGGGGCAAGGTAGTGGGACTGGGGGAGGAATGGAAGGAGGGACTAGAACAGTTCAGAAATAAAGGTGTAGGGTAAAAAATATACATAAACCTCTCAAATGTATGTATACTAATGCCAGAAGCCTGACTAATAAAACTGGGGAGCTGGAATTAGTGATGTGTGAGGAGGACTATGACATAGTGGGAATAACTGAGACATGGCTGGATGATAGCTATGACTGGGCAGCTAATGTTCAAGGTTACAGTCTGTTTAGAAAGGATCGTCAAAACCGGAGAGGAAGGGGGGGGTCTGCCTTTATGTAAAGTCCTGTCTAAAGCCCACACTCTGGGAATATATAAGTGAGGGACATGAACATGTGGAGTCAGTGTGGGTAGAAATACATGGAGGCAAAAATAATAATAAATTACTAATAGGAGATTATTATAAACCACCTAATATACCAGAGTCCACAGAAAATCTACTACTAAACGAGATAGACGAGGCGGCAAATCATAATGAGGTGGTTATTATGGGGGACTTCAACTACCCAGATATAGACTGGGAAACTGAAACTTGTATCTCTCATAAGGGAAACAGGTTCTTGGCAATAACCAAAGACAATTACCTCTCCCAACTGGTTCAGGACCCGACTAGAGGGACGGCCATACTGGACTTAAGCCTCATGCACACGACCGTTGTGTGCATCCGTGGCCGTTGTGCCGTTTTCCGTTTTTTTTCACGGACCCATTGACTTTCAATGGGTCCGTGGAAAAATCGGAAAATGCACCGTTTGGCAGCCGCATCCGTGAGCCGTGTTTCCTGGCCGTGAAAAAAATATGACCTGTCCTATTTTTTTCACGGCCAACGGTTCACGGGCCCATTCAAGTCAATGGGTCCGTGAAAGAACACGGATGCACACAAGATTGGCATCCGTGTCCGTGATCCGTGGCCGTAGGTTTTAGTTTCATACAGACGGATCCGAAGATCCGTCTGCATAAAAGCTTTTTCAGAGCTGAGTTTTCACTTCGTGAAAACTCAGATCCGACAGTATATTCTAACACAGAAGCGTTCCCATGGTGATGGGACGCTTCTAGTTAGAATACACTACAAACTGTGTACAAGACTGCCCCCTGCTGCCTGGCAGCACCCGATCTCTTACAGGGGGATATGATAGTGCGGCACCTGAAGGGGTTAATTGTACTATCATATCCCCCTGTAAGAGATCAGGGCTGCCAGGCAGCAGGGGGCAGACCCCCCCCCCTCCCCAGTTTGAATATCATTGTGCGGCCCCCCCCTCCCCTGTTGTTAACTCGTTGGTGGCCAGTGTGCGCACCCCCCTCCCTCCCTCCCTCTATTGTTTTAATACATTGGGGCCAGTGTGCGCGCGCCCCCCCAACCCCCCCCTCCCTCTATTGTTTTAATACATTGGGGCCAGTGTGCGCACCCCCCCAACCCCCCCCCCCCTCCCTCCCTCTATTGTAATAATAGCATTGGGGCCAGTGTGCGCACACCCCCCCCCCCCCGATCATCGGTGGCAGCGGAGTAGAAGATTTTCATACTTACCTGGCTGCTGGCTGCTGCGATGTCTGCGTCCGTCCGGGAGCTCCTCCTACTGGTAAGTGACAGCAATGCGCCGCACAGACCTGTCACTTACCAGTAGGAGGAGCTCCCGGCCGGACACAGAGATCGCAGCAGCCAGCAGCCAGGTAAGTATGAATCTTCTACTCCGCTGCCACCGATGATCGGGGGGGGGGGGGGGCACACTGGCCCCAATGCTATTATTACAATAGAGGGAGGGAGGGGGGGGGGGTTGGGGGGGCGCGCACACTGGCCCCAATGCTATTATTACAATAGAGGGAGGGAGGGAGGGGGGTGCGCACACTGGCCACCAACGAGTTAACAACAGGGGAGGGGGGGCCCACTGGCCACCAATGAGTTAAAAACAGGGGGGGGGGGGGGGCTGCCCCCAGCTGCCGGGCAGCACCGGCCAGGCAGCAGGGGACAGTCATGTACACAGTTTTTTTGTATATTCTAACCTGAAGCGTCTCCATCACCATGGGAACGCCTCTGTGTTAGAATATACTGTCGGAAATGAGTTTCACGATGTAGCTCATGTCCGACAGTATATTCTAACATAGAGGCGTTCCCATGGTGATGGGGACGCTACAAGTTAAAATATACCATCGGATTGGAGAAAAATCCAATCCGATGGTATAACAGAACTCCAGACTTTACATTGAAAGTCAATGGGGACGGATCCGTTTGAAATGGCACCATATTGTGTCAACATCAAACGGATCCGTCCCCATTGACTTGCATTGTAATTCAGGACGGATCCGTTTGGCTCCGCACGGCCAGGCGGACACCAAAATGACTTTTTTTTCATGTCCGTGGATCCTCCAAAAATCAAGGAAGACCCACGGACGGAAAAACGGTCACGGATCACGGACCAACGGAACCCCGTTTTGCGGACCGTGAAAAAAAACGTCCGTGTGCATGAGGCCTTAGTATTAACCAATAGACCTGACAGAACAACAGATGTGCAGGTTGGGGGACACCTGGGAAATAGTGACCATAAAATAATAACCTTCCAATTGTCATTCAAAAGAGCGTTTCTACAGGGAGGCACAAAAATACCAAACTTCAAAAAGCATAATTTAGCCAACTAAGAGAGGCCATAGGCCTAACTAACTGCGACAAAGTCCTCAAAAATAAAAATACAGTCACAAAATTTGATATTTTTAAAAGCATCCTAAACTCAAATTGTGAGAGGTACATACCTTATGGGAATAAAAGGGTAAGGAACAAGGAAAAAAACAAAAAACAAAAAAAACTATGTGGATAAATAGGACTGTACAGAAAGCAATAAATGACAAAAAGAAAGCATTTAAATCGCTAAAACAGGAGGGTAGCGAGGAAGCACCGAAAAACTATAAGGAAAAAAATAGAATATGTTAAAGACAAATAAAAGCAGCCAAACTAGAGACCGAGAGATTCATTGCCAAAGAGAATAAAACTAACCCTAAAATGTTCTTCAATTATATAAATGGTATGGTAAAAAGTATAAATCTCAAGGTGTCAGAATTTTAGTGATGAGGGGGGAGTTGCAGAGAGTGATGAGGAGAAAGCAAAGCCATTAAATATTTTTTTCTCCATTGTATTTACTGAGGAAAATAAACTGTCAGATGAAATGCAGAATGTAATAGTAAATTCCCTAATAAACATGCCCTGTCTGACCAGGAAGAAGTGGAGTTGTGTCTTAAAACGATAAATATAGACAAATCACCAGGACCCGATGGCATACACCCTTGTATCCTAGGAGAATTAAGTAATGTCATAGCCAGTCCCTTATTTCTGATATTTAAGGACTCTATACTGACAGGGAATGTTCCACAGGATTGGCGCTTACCAAAGGTGGTGCCAAAAAGGGTTAAAAAACTGAGCCTGGCAACTATAGGCCGGTAAGTTTAACATCTGTCGTGGGCAAACTGAAGGTTTTCTAAGAGATGCACTCCCGTTTAGGAGCAGGAGAACGGAAAGGACAGAAAAGGCACATAACTGACGCCAAACGGAGCCCTTAGGACCCCATAGACTATAATGGGGTCCGTTATGTTTCCGCTCAGAAGATGATTTTTAAGCGGAGACAAAAGTCGTGCATGCAGGGCTTTTGTCTCCGCTTAAAAATCATCTTCTGAGCGGAAACATAACGGACCCCATTATAGTCTATTGGGTACTAAGGGCTTCGGTTGACTCAGTTTGGCGTCAGTTATGTGCCTTTTCCGTCCTTTATGCAGGAGAACGGAAAGGCTGAACGGTGATGTGAACAAAGCCTAACCTGTGTTTCATATTTCCCACAGACCTTCAACTAACATCTGGAGCTGTAGTTTTTGCAGCAAAAAAAAAAAAAAAAAACATGGACCAAACGCATCCACTGAAGTGTATGGGTCTGTTAAAACCACTGACACAACACAGATAGCATCCTGGCGCCTGTTATATACATCTATGGTGGTCATGAGCCTTGTTTTTGTTATCTTGCCATCTTTCCCTTACGATTACTAGATGAATGGGGCATACTAGGTTTCCTGCCATCAAATCCTTTTAATTTGCATGCCTTGTTGTATGTACTAACCTTTCTGCTTTAAATATACCTTTAATTTATTTCATATTGGCCCCCTGACAAACCTTCTTGGGGCAGTTGTCTTAGTTTTTTTTTTTTTTTCACCATATCAACATAGGGTTTATTAGGGTAATTTAAGGGGTAGGTTCCTGAGCGTTTGCACCCACCATCAGGGTGTTATTCCAAGGGGTAAAAAAAAAAAAAAAAAAAAAACACGGGTGATTTTCCTTAGTCTCTTTCTAATCCTACCCCTAAAAGGAAAAAAAAAAAAATCTTGTCTCACTATATTCTGCAATCTAGAACGTTTTTTTTTTTGTTTTTTTTTGTTAACAGAGTTGCACCTGAGCTAGATTTGTTGCCAGGGTGAATTGACATTTTCATTGGGATACATCCACCTTTTTTTTATCACTTTCTATACCCCCTTTTTTTTGTGTGGGGGGGGGGGGGGGGAGTAAGAAGAAAGACAAAACAGCAATTGTGGTTCTGTTTCCCATTTTTATTTTTTACAGCGTGCAACATGCACATTAAATAACATGACCATTATAAACGTAATAATACCAATTATGTTTTTTTTACTTACAATAAATTTGAACAGAAAAGGGTACTTTTTTAACTTTTTTTTATTGTTTTCTAAAACATTGATTTTTTTTTTTAAGTGTGGGGCAAGTGATTCTGTATATTTTTGCAATATATTTTGTTGATTTTCAACATTTTTATTACAAAACTGCCTCTGAAGTTGTCCCTAATCGGTCTGCACAACGCTGTAGTGAACGGCGATGACGCGCTTTACTCACTGCTGCTCCCCTCGCTTCCTCCCTCCTGGACCACTAAAACTGTCCATATATTATATATATATCGGACATATGCAGTTTTAGCGATCTAGGAGAAAGGCAGTGAGCAAGCAGCGCTTTCACGGTTCAGTACTGCGCTGTGCTGAACTGTGAGGATGGATTTTCCATAGCAACTCACTGCAAAAAGACTTCAGAGGCAGCTTTGAAATTAAAATAAACAAAAAGTACTAAATAAAAAAGTAAAGCATACTACAAAAATAATCTGAATCACTTGCCCCACACATTTAAAGGGTCTTTCTCACTTCAGTAAGTTGCATTTATCATGTAGAGGAAGTTAATACAAGCCACTTACTAATGTATTGTTATTATGCATTTTGCTTCCTTTGCTGGCTGGATTCATTTTTCCATCACATTATCCACTGCTCGTTTCCATGGTTACAGACCACCCTGCAATCCTTCAGTGGTGGTCGTGCTTGCACACTATAGGAAAAAGCAAGGAAGCGCACATAGGCTAGTGCATTTTCCCTATATTGTGCAAGCACAACCACCACTAATAGAATGCAGGGTGGTCTGTAACCATGGAAACGGGCAGTATATAATGTGATAGAAAAATGAATCCAGCCAGCAAAGGAAACAATATGGACAATCATAATACATTAGTAAGTGCCTTGTAATAAATTTCTCTACATGATAAATGCCACTTACTGAAGTGAGACAGCCGCTTTAAGAAAAGAAAAGATAAAAACAGTTACACCTAAAATCTCGTTTTAGTCCCAGTGAGATAATTGAGCGTGCAATCCTCTTATTCAGAGGTTGGCAACCTTCGGGCCTACAGCTGTTGCAAAACTAAAACTCCCAGAATGCACCGCTCGCTTTTATAGGAGTCTTGAGAACAGCCAAGCAAGTGTGCATGCTGGAAATTGCAGTTTCACAGAAGTTGGAGTACCAAAGGTTGTATGCTCCTGGAAACTTTACAGACAGAACAAACGTGGATGCTATTATGCCCCAAAGCAGGGTATCAGCAACCTCCAGCACTCCAGCTGTTTGGAAACTACAACTCCCAGAATCCTCCTTCCACTGCGGCATGCTGGGCATTGTAGTGTCACAACAGCTGGAGTGCTGAAAGTTGCTGATCCCTGCCCTAAAGGATCAACTTGACTTTTCGTACCAGTTAACCCATTCATTTAACCCATCAGTGCTTACGGATCACAGAAGCATATCAGCCCAGCAATTGAGAGCGTGCCCATTACCCTCAGTACTCACTAGAACCAGCTGTGCAGACAGGGTTACATCTTTTCAGTCTGCCGCCATTGTTTCGGTAGCACTGGGGGTGCAATTATGCTGATGATGAACTACCTCTACCGGAGAAGAAATTAGACTGCTACCTTTTAGAGGCTAGCTTGAGGATTTAGGCAGTCTAGGTAAACGGAGAAGGGAGCTTTCCGATGTGCCAACATGCATTTTGCCAGCTTCTCTGGTCCTTGTTTAAACAGAAAACAACTGGAATGTCTGAGAAGTTTGTTCCCCATTGAACAAAATATGCATGCTTGGCTACTCCGAGCATGCACGTCTATAAAAAAAAAAGTCAGGAGAGACAAATAATCAGCTCGAAACTAGATTGGTAACATGGGAAAATAGCAGCAAACACACCAGGTCACTCATCTCTGCCTATCTTGGTACAAGGGAACTCCTCTCTATACAATGACATTATACATTATTCAGACACGTCATAATATAACAATGGTTTGGGTCCCTCAGCTAAGAGATGGGTATCCATCATACCCCTCCCTCCACACATCAGCAGCTGGGTCATTCATGGAATGCCATCTTTCCTCTGACAGCACTGGGATGGGGGCACTCCCCAGTCATAGATATAGGATAACCTCAGTTTGATTTCCTCTTTGCACAGCTTTCCATCTTTGGCCAATGTCTGGTGCTTCTCCAGCATGTCCTCAATACTCTGCTTGTGAGTGACTATATACTTATTGTTACAGCCTCTGGACTTGTATTCGGTATCAAACCTGGTGTCATGGACCCTCCTGATATCCAGTGGTGCCAGCCAGGCCCCCAGAGACACATCCTCACTCTGCCAGTGTGCAAGGTAGTCTTTGGTGAGGCTCAAGTAATGCACCAGATCCCATGACATGACGTAGCCTCCCCCAAGTGCATAGGGCAGGTAATAGTCACATAGCACCCAGGAGCTCTCCTTCCACTTCCCCGCTGATTTTACCCGGCCTCGGCCTGAGAAGAAGCCCCAGTAATACCGATGGGGCTCCTGAGCCTTCAGTTCTTCCAACAGAATGCCCAGCCGGGCAAATGTATCATCATCGGCCTTCAGCACGAACTTGTAATCAACATGGTGGTCCAGCCATACATACATAAGCAGCAGCTTGACTGTCAGGTTTTCATACGAATCCCGGAGGTCAGGAAGGAGCAATAGGTCACCATGCCTCCGCTGTTCCATCTCCACCAAAGCTGCTTCTTCTTCACCTAGCCCCGCAGTGCCTATAACAAAGCGGCACCACAGCGTTCCGCTATGGGAGGAGGCCATGGACAGCCAGGTGCTGCGAATGATGCTGCGGCGCTCAGAGTATTTGGGCCCGCTGGCAATTAGGACAGCCAGAAACGTTGAGATGCTTTTTTCTGGCAATTGGAGCTGGGGTACATGGCGGTTGAAAGGCCCCTGCTGTTGAGGTAGACCCTGGGGTGTTTTCAGGGTCTCCGAGGTACATTTGGCTAGGTACAGCAGTATTATGGCAAAAAAGGACAGAACGGCTAAACCCAGCACCGTCTTATGGCGACACAGCAGCCGTGATAAGCTCATGGTTGAGTTTGGTCAGACAGCTGCCATATCCTGCCAGGTAACTGTTTTGCAGCTTACTGAGTCAACTGCTCAACAGTCAGGTAGGTTATGTGTTCACATCTGGAGACCAGGTGGGGCTTCATTTGGGCATTCTCCACCCGGCTCTACAAGTTAATAGGTTATCATCACATCCCACAGGTTGAGCAGCTGGACATGTTGGGCAGCATTTCATGGAAGCAACAATCAATGGAACTTGCGTGTAGTTAAAATCTTTTTAATTTTCATTCCTCACTAAGTATTTGGTGCAACGTTTCGGACACAACGCCCTTCTTCAGGCTGAAACAGATAAATATATTAGAGTCAAAACTGCATTTCATTTGGTTAACTGCCAAACCTTAAAAAGGTATTTTCCCGGGAGTGGAATACTTATAACATATCTGATGAGTGGGGGACACCTCCGCCAATCAGCTGCAGTATCAGACACAGCCTCTATATAATGTATGGCGCTGTGCTTGGAATGCTGTGAAGAGACTGCAGCACTCACCGGAGTATCACGGCCTCTTCAAACAGCTGTGGTGCCGGGAGTCGGACAACTACCAATCTGATGCTGTTGACCTATCCTGAGGATAGGCCATCAATAGTCTAAAACAGGCATGCTCAACCTGCGGCCCTCCAGCTGTTGCAAAACTACAACTCCCAGCATGCCCAAACAGCCTACAGCTATCAGCCTACAGCAGGGCATTGTGGGAGTTATAGTTTTACAACAGCTGGAGGGCCGCAGGTTGAGCATGCCTGGTCTAAAACCATGGGTAATCATTTACACCAGGGATGCTCAACCTGCGGCCCTCCAGCAGTTGTAAAACTACAACTCCCATCATTCCCAGCAGTGAGCTGTCCGGGCATGCTGGGAGTTGTAGTTTTGCAACAGCTGGAGGGACGCAGGTTGGGCATCCCTGATTTACACAAAGAACACAAATACAATCTCGATGTTAAAGAACTCCATTTCTTTTTAATTTTTGCCCCTATTAGAATACTACATAGGTAGCGTTCCAGGCCGCTGTTGCCCTCACTCTGGCAAGCCGTTTCACATGGCACCTTTAGCGTGGACGGGAAGCCAGGCTCTCTATTCATTCCTAGGAGACTGGCATCAGGGCTCTCATAAGATAGCAGAGGGAGCCCGACTTCTGGTCCACACCACAGGTCATGTGACCACGGTGGCTGGGAACACAGCTTATAATTCTACAATAGAGTGACTGTACGCTCATTCGTTGCAATACCCTAGGTCTTATATAGCATTCAAATACGGGCAACAATGATATAAAAACAAAAAACAAACGTGGAGTGCTTCCTTAAAGGGGTTATCACGGAAAAGATAATGACGACTTATTCACAAGATAGGTCATTATCACATCAGTCGGGGTTCAAGTCCCGGCCGATCAGCTGTATCAGGGACCCACTGCGCTCACCGGAGCTCTGGCGAGTGATGCAGGCTCCCGGCAGCTTTCCAAGGACAGCGTCGTACATCGTATAGTGGCAGTACTTGGACGGCTTGAATGGGGATGAAGCACAACTAGGCGAAATGAGTGATGTACAGTGATGTCACTAGCCTAGGGAAAGGCTGCGGCGCTCAAGGCCTCTTCTAAGGGTACTTTCACACTAGCGTTGCTGGATTACGGCAGACAATCTGTATGCAAACGGATACTATTTGTAGACGGATCAGGATATCCATCTCTCCGGTTGTCATCTGGAAAAACGGATCCAGTATTTATCTTTTTCACAATTTTTAAGGTGTGCGCATGCGCAGACCGGATCTGTTTTTCCAGAACACTTAGGGCCAGATCCAGCATTATTGCATTTCAATGGAAAATAATGCCATTCCGGCAAGTGTTCTGGAATTTTGGACGGAGATATTACCGCAACATGCTGAAGTATTTTCTCCATCCAAAAAACGTTCAGTGACTGAACTGAAGACATCCTGATGCATCCTGAACGGATTTCTCTCCATTCAGAATGCATTAGGATAATCCTGATCAGTTCTTTTCCGGTATTGAGCCCCTAGGACGGAACTCAATACCGGAAAAGAATAACGCTAGTGTGAAAATTTTAAGCAGAAAATCCACAATGTGTTCTAAGAACACGTCAAGAAATTAGTGAAGCATGGAAAGCATCAAGAGGTAGGAGAAAGTAGTGGCTGATACTGATCACCACTGCCTCTAGTCAAACTATCACCCATAGCGACCAATCAGAGCTCAGCTTTTATTTCACATCTGGATAGGAAAGCTGATCTCTGATTGGTTGCTATGGCTAATGGGGCTTTGGCACATAACGGCCATGAATAAGGACCGAGCTGAACTATAAAACGCAGCCCCTACACTAATTGCTATTATGTATCTGCTCCACAGTAATCAGAAAATCAATGGTGGAGGCTACAATCCTTACCAGTTTCCTGCAGAGTAGGGCTCACTGCACACACCATACTGGCAATATGCGGCCTTTCAGAATGGTTGTTTCATAATTCCATGCGCCGTAAGGACCTAGTGATGTCACAGGGTCACCTGACATATTAGTCACATGGGTTCTAAGCAGCCTCGGAATGTGGCAGCTGGGTAATATCTACATCCCATGTGATGCGGTAGTAAAAAATAGTAAAATAACACAAAAATAAGAACAACAAACCTGAATTATGGTGTTTAGAGTGAAACGTATGGCCACTTTGATAATTAGGTTTTCAAAGGCATGTCACCTTGTGACGTCACAAGGTACTTATGGCGCATGGAGTTTGAACACTACCCTTTCTCTTGAAATGGCCAGCGCGCATTTTACGTCAGAAGACGCGGCTGAGCACTTTCCCGACACAGTGGCCGTAACGTTTGCGCATGCGCGATGGGCAGCCTTGTTTTAGGAGCCCAATTTGTAAAAGGCGGCGGCGGCCATCTTGGGGAAGCCAATAACAATTGGGAAAACCACAGAGAAGTGAACAGCACTATTTTCTGGCCCATGATTATCCATGCATTCAACCCGCTGACGCAAACATACGATCATTAGTGGCTTGGTTTGTTTTCTCTTTAATTCCTTGTTTTGTCAGCTGACATCCAGTCTGAGTTAGCAGAGCTGCAGTATAAAGTATGGGGAATTGTCACAGCAGTAGTTTGAGTCTTTGAGATGGAGGGTGATTTCAGACTGTGTGTGAAATGATATGTTATGTGTATATGGCAATGGTCTAATGAGACCTTGAATCCCTGTAGGGGTCCCTAACTGATATTAAAACTTATATCTTTAATGGTTATTAATTAAAAATTTGAAACGAAAAAGAAAAAACACGCTCAGAAGAACAGTTATTTAAAATTATCAGTGTCTGATATTGGCTAGGGTTAATTCGGAGTGGTGTGGTCGCGTTCCCTTTAAATCAACGGGATGTTTTGATGGATGTGAATACGTCCCACCTAGTGTTGTGGGATAATATTGGAACCAGCAATTGGATTGAGGGTGATTTGCTTTATTCAGAGTGATTCTTAGTCACATTACATGTGCCTAAGAATCACTCTGAATAAAGCAAATCACCCTCAATCCAATTGCTGGTTCCAATATTATCCCACAACACTAGGTGGGACGTATTCACATCCATCAAAACATCCCGTTGATTTAAAGGGAACGCGACCACACCACTCCGAATTAACCCTAGCCAATATCAGACACTGATAATTTTAAATAACTGTTCTTCTGAGCGTGTTTTTTCTTTTTCGTTTCAAATTTTTAATTAATAACCATTAAAGATATAAGTTTTAATATCAGTTAGGGACCCCTACAGGGATTCAAGGTCTCATTAGACCATTGCCATATATATATAAATATCCCGAGGGTCTCTAAAAGGGACTTTTGTTTAGGATATGTTATGTGCAATCTTAGTAGACAGCACAGCTGGCTACATTGTAAAGCATGGTGGAGAAATGGAGCAGCAGCCTGAGCTTGTGATGGGGTAAGAAGTAGATGTCTGACAATACAGCTAAGCTTAACATACCGCTTTGTTGTTCTTCCTCTGGCAGCTACAAATCCATGTGCTGGAAACAATGGCGGCTGTTCTCATCTGTGCCTCATGTCTCCAGTGGAGCCATTTTACCAGTGCGCCTGTCCGACGTTAGTGAGGCTCCAGGAAGATGGCATGACGTGTTTACATGGTGGGGGAGATTTATCAAAACTGGTGTAAAAGAAAACTGGTTCAGTTGCCCCTAGCAACCAATCAGATTGTATAAGCGACGATGTAACTCGGTACAGGATAAGTAATGTGTGTACACAGTGACTCCACCAGCAGAATAGCGAGTGCAGCTCTGGAGTATAATACTGGATGTAACTCAGGATCAGTACGAGATATGTAATGTATGTACACAGTGACTCCACCAGCAGAATAGTGAGTGCTACTCTGGAGTATAATACAGGATGTAACTCAGTACAGCATAAGTAATGGATGCACACAGTGACTCCACCAGCAGAATAGTGAGTGCAGCTCTGGAGTATAATACAGGATGTAATTTAGGATCAGTACAGGATAATTAATGTGTGTACACAGTGACGCCACCAGCAGAATAGTGAGTGCAGCTCTGGAGTATAATACAGGATGTAACTCAGGATCAGTACAGGATAAGAAATGTATGTACACAGTGACTCCACCAGCAGAATAGTGAGTGCAGCTCTGGCGTATAAGGCTACTTTCACACTTGCGGCAGAGTGATCCGGCAAGTAGTTCCATCGCTGGAACTGCCTGCTGGATCCGGCAAACGTATGCCAACTGATGGCATTTGTAAGACTGATCAGAAAAATGCATTGAAATGCCGGATCCGTCTTTCCGGTGTCATCCGGCAAAACATCCGGCATTAATTTTTTTTCACATTTTTTTCGTTCTGCACTAATACATTCCTATGGAAAAAACCGTAGCATGCTGCGGTTTTATTTTTTGCCTGATCAGTCAAAATGACTGAACTGAAGACATCCTGATGCAAACTGAACGGATTACTGTCCATTCAGAATGCAAGGGAATATGATCAGTAAAACAAAGACTTTAAAGGGAACCTGTCACCGGGTTTTTATGTATAGCGCTGAGGACATGGGTTGCTAGATAGCCGCTAGCACATCCACAATACCTAGTCCCCATAGCTCTGTGTGCTTTTATTGTGTAAAAAAAACGATTTGATACATATGCAAATTAACCTGAGATGAGTCCTGTACGTGAGATGAGTCAGGGACAGGACTCATCTCAGGTTAATTTGCATATGTATCAAATCGTTTTTTTTTACACAATAAAAGCACACAGAGCTATGGGGACTGGGTATTGCTGATGTGCTAGCGGCCATCTAGCAACCCATGTCCTCAGCTCTATACACAAAATCCCGGTGGCAGGTTCCCTTTAATGTAGACTAGTGCAGGATAAGGGCTCGTTCACACTTGTTTTTTGTGTTCCGTATACGGGCCGTATTTTGGTTCCGTCCATATACGGAACCATTAATTTTAATGGTTTCGCAAAAAAGGAATGTACTCCGTATGCCTTCCGTTTCCGCTCCATTCAAATATAGAGCATGTCCTATTATTGCCCGCAAATCACGTTCCGTGGCTCCGTTCAAGTCAATGGGTCTGCAAGAAAAACATAACACATACGGAATGTACTCCATATGTCTTCCGTATCCGTTCCGTTTTTGCTGAACCATCTATTGAAAATGTTATGCCCAGTCCAATTTTTTCTATGTAATTACTGTATACTATATATGCCATACGGAAAAACGAAATGGAACCGGAAACGCTACTGAAACAAAATAAAACTGAAAAACTGATCCATTGAAAACAGCCTGAAAAACACTGAAAAAGCCATGCAGTCGTATGAAGAAGCCCAAAGTCAGGGACGTAGTGAGGGGGGGGGGGGGGGGGGGGGGCTCTGGTCCCTGCTTCACCCTTTTGCTGATCACCTGATTTTTATTAAATATAATAAGTAGTATATACATATAGCGATATAATGTTCTTCTTGTGCACTTATCTATATACAAAGGATAAAGAACATAATACAGAATTACATAAACACTTCATCGGGAGTCCTGACTATATCCAGAATGAAAGTACATACATCACAGATGACGTTCACACTGACAGCTCCATCAGCTGGGTTGCCCTTTTCAGCGAAAGCAGTTAGTCTCGATCAGGAAAACATGAGGTCTCTACACGAGGCATCCCCCTGTAGGATGAGCTACTGACTTCTGTCCTGAAGGGTTACAGCTTTATACCGTTTAAACAAAAAGCTCCATTCCCTAGTGGAACGTAACCAGCGCATGCGCTCCATAATTGTCACTGTGTACATGTTGTTCATCTGTTCTCATTTCAGACCTTGGAGTGGACAGTTCTCAGGTCCGCAGGGAGGACATAACTTCTGTGAGGGGTCACAAAGGTGGGCCTAACCACTGTGAGGGGTCACAAAGGTGGGCCTAACCACTGTGAGGGGTCACAAAGGTGGGCCTAACCACTGTGTGGTGGCACTACGGGGAAATGCCCTAGAGCAGTGTTTCCCAACCAGTGTGCCTCCAGCTGTTGCAAAACTACAACTCCCAGCATGCCCGCACAACCAAAGGCTGTCCTTGTTATACATTGGAATATACAATTCTCGCGCCTGCGCGTCTGTATTCGGCGCAGGCGCAGTGACTGTCTGAACGCTCCCTGCGCCGGCATCTCCACTGCGCCATCTGTTCCTCGGAGCACTCTGATGTAATCGGCGCAGGCGCAGTGGAGATGTCTGTGCAAGGAGCGGTCAGACATTTACTGCGCCTGCGCCGAATACAGATGCACACGGCGCAGGCGCGAGAATTCGTCCGCTTGCTCAGAGGGAGGATCGCATTCCAGAGGAGATGGGCGGGCTGGAGGGACGCGCTGGGCGGCATACAGTGTGAGTAGACCGAGCCTCTAGGTGCTGAAAAGACGCCCCCATAGCACCTAGAGCAGTGATGGCGAACCTATGGCACGGGTGCCAGAGGCGGCACTCAGAGCTCTCTGTGGGCACCCACACCCTGGAAAAAGTCTATGGTATACCAATATACTCTGGACTTTACCAGCCATTCATCAGCGCAGGGCGCACTATGAACGGCACGGACAGCACATTGAATGTAGGCAGGTCATTATACTTAAATGATAAAGTACATGGAAAATATACTATACTGGACTGGAGTATTCCGGTTACATTGCCGTGTTGGCACTTTGCAATAAATAAGTGGGTTATGGGCTGCAGTTTGGGCACCAGGTCTCTAATAGGTTCGCCATCACTGACCTAGAGGCTCATTAGCATATCAATAAAAGTTTGTTTTTTAGGCAAACGGCTGCACACAAAGGTATTGTAATAACATTGTTTGGTAGAGCAGACACTAGCGGATAGCTAGTGTCTGATAGCTAATTATGTCAAAACAAGGTGATAGAAACCCTTTAACTTTAGGCACAAGTGCTAAGTGGGAAGCAGGAACAGTTTGTCTCCAAGACCTAGCTATAAGTCTTAGCTGCTGTGCAAAGTCAGAAACAACCTGGAGGACATTCAGTAAGTACTTAAGCTATGAGGAGGCATTCATAGAAAATGTGAAAAAAGGTACCAATTGACTTAAAGGGGTATTCCCATCTGCATCTGGATCCCACCTCTGGTACCCTATTCTGTCTCCAGAGTGGAGTCGCAGGCAGAAATGAATATAGAGGAGCCACGCATGCGCAACCACCATCGGTTTTCAGCTGTGGGAATTCTGAAACACCGGCTTGTTTATTTCTGGCAGTGAATGGAGAGCACACTGTGCAAGCATGGTGTGCTCCCCTTGGCTTTGGGGGGCCTGTTCTGGAGATAGGAGCAGGTCCCAGAGGTAGTACCTGCATCCATCGGACACTGATGGTGTATCATAGTGATATGCTATCAATATCCCAGAGGGCCAACCCCTCTAAGGCCTCTTTCACACTTGCGTTGTCCGGATCCGGCGTGTACTGCACTTGCCGGAATTACACGCCGGATCCGGAAAAACGCAAGTGTACTGAAAGCATTTGAAGACGGATCCGTCTTCAAAATGCTTTCAGTGTTACTATGGCACCCAGGACGCTATTAAAGTCCTGGGTGCCATAGTAGTAGTGGGGAGCGGGGGAGCAGCATACTTACCATCCGCGCGGCTCCCGGGGCGCTCCAGAATGACGTCAGAGCGCCCCATGCGCATGGATCATGTGATCCATGCGATCACGTCATCCATGCGCCTGGGGCGCCCTGACGTCACTCTGGAGCGCCCCGGGAGCCGCACGGATGGTAAGTATGCTCAGGGCCGGCCTTAGGTGTTCAGGCGCCCTGTGCGAGCTAACCTTGTGGCGCCCCCCCCCCCAAAAAAAAACACAGCTTGTTGCTGGCATCATGGCATAGGCTGGCTGACTATCCAACCAAGTAGTTACCAGCCCTCACACCCCAAAGGCCGGTGTAATGTTATACTTCCCTAGTTCGTGAGATTTCCCTACCCTCGTCACTTCCGGTCGCACCGGACATGACGTGAGGAGGTGTGCAGCGCCGCGCAGGCACACAACGACAGGTTAGGGAAATTTCACAGCAGAGTGCGCATGCGCCAGGAGCCTCGCCGGCGGTTAGGGTAGGGAAAAACTATGGGCCAATGCGCAGGCGCAGTGATCGGATGGATGTTCTCAGCTGAACACCGGCCGACACTGCGCATGCACCGGGAGCCTCACCAGCGGTTAGGGAAGGGAAAAATTACGTACGGGCCAGTGCTTTTTCCCTACCCTAACCGCTGGTGAGGCCCCCAGCACATGCGCAGTGTCGGCCGGTGTCCAGCTGAGAAAATTCGTTTCCAATGTAGTATTAATAACTAAACAATTAAATAATAAACATATTGCATTGTCTACTTACCACCAGGACAATAAGATGATCTGGACTCTGGCTGCAGTCTGGCTCTGGGGACTCCATTGTCACTCTCTTCCCCCCCCCCCTCCCTCTCTTGTCACTCTTCCCCCCCCCCTTCCCTTCTCACTCTTCCCCCCCCCCCCATTCCCTTGTCACTCTCATTATCCCCCTCTCCCTTGTCACTCTCATTATTCCCCCCCCCACATCACTCTCATTATTTCCCCCCCCCACATCACTCTCATTATTTCCCCCCCCCCATCACTCTCATTATTTCCCCCCCCATCACTCTCATTATTTCCCCCCCCATCACTCATTATTTTCCCCCCCATCACTCATTATTTCCCCCCCATCACTCTCATTATTTCCCCCCCATATCACTCTCATTATTCCCCCCCCCCCATCACTCTCATTATTTCCCCCCCCCCATCACTCTCATTATTTCCCCCCCCCCATCACTCTCATTATTTCCCCCCCCATCACTCTCATTATTCCCCCCCCCATCACTCTCATTATTCCCCCCCCCATCACTCTCATTATTTCCCCCCCCATCACTCTCATTATTTCCCCCCCCCCATCACTCTCATTATTTCCCCCCCCCCATCACTCTCATTATTTCCCCCCCCCATCACTCTCATTATTCCCCCCCCCCATCACTCTCATTATTTCCCCCCCCCCATCACTCTCATTATTTCCCCCCCCCCATCACTCTCATTATTTCCCCCCCCATCACTCTCATTATTTCCCCCCCCCATCACTCTCATTATTTCCCCCCCCCCCATCACTCTCATTATTTCCCCCCCCCCATCACTCTCATTATTTTCCCCCCCCATCACTCTCATTATTTCCCCCCCATCACTCTCATTATTTCCTCCCCCCTCCCCCCTTGTCACTCTCTTTCTACTCCCACCTCCACCTCTAGTGTAGCGTGGCCGAGCTCTGTTCGATCCGCGGTACAGGAGCATTTGTTTCCTGTACCCGGCCGGACTGACAGGAAGTGCACACTAAGTGAGCACTTCCTGTCAGTCCGGCCGGGTACAGGAAACAAAAGCTCCTGTACCGCGGACCTAACAGAGCTCGGCCACGCTACATTAACAGGCGCAGGCAGGATTCTTTAGAGCGGCAAGCGCTCAGCCTCAGCCACTCAGGCGGCGCAGAATGAGGGGCGCCGCCAGCCGCCCCGAACTTATATAAGCAACTTTTTTTTTTTAAACCGCAACGGGCGCCGGGCGCCCCCTGCTGAATACAGGAGGGGGGGGGGGGGGGGGCCAAAAAACGTTCCGTTCCGGAACTGAAGACATCCTGATGCATCCTGAAGGACGGACTGTCCATTCAGAATGCATTAGGAAAATCCTGATCAGTATTCTTCCGGCATAGAGCCCCGACGACGGAACTCTATGCCGGAAGACTATAACGCAGGTGTGAAAGGGCCCTAAAGGGAACCTGTCATGTTGAACATGGTATCTGAGCTGCTGGCAGTATATTCCAGAATAGGAGGAGCTGATCTGCTTGATATATATATCTTTTATGGCAAAAGATCTAGTATAAATGGTAATTTATGTACTTGTTACTGCTCATTCTGGGTTTTGACATAATAAATGTGGTCCTGTCAGTGATTGGCAGCTGTCTGTATACACAGTCATATAGGGGAGGCTAAGCCCAGGGCTGGCGTCAGCATGGTCGGGCTGGTGCGGAAAGAATACTATCATATTGATATGCTGAATAACCTTTTTACTTCTGTGAGTATAATAAAACAGAAAGTTTTTACTGTGCCGGAGGTACTCTCACTATTGTGTGATTTATGACATCTTGCAGAAAAGCCTTTAACGATCCAGCAAAGATTTGCTGAGCTTCAATCTGGGTTGAAGCACACCACTATCCAACTAAAGGGTGTCTGTCTTGAGCCAGAAAAAGTGATTACCTGCATTCCTGGAAAAACGCCTTGTGTGAACAAGGAGCAGCACGGTCCCACTACATTAACACATATATGAACTTACCTGATTTCCCCATTAAAATGTCCGCCTCATCCATCTCTTTCCTTCCCAGAAAATAATCCTAGTGTCACTAAACCTGTCATACTGGAATGTGTAAGAGGGGGGCTGGAGCGGGCGTGGACTCTCACCTACTTTTGAGGGCAAAACTGGGGAAGGAGGTAGTGCCAGATGCCACAGCACAAATAACAGCACTAAAAATAGGCTGAAATATGCTACAAATGCCTATGCAAATAAAGATCACTCACCAGATACTGAATAGTCCTGAAATTCTTGTTTCTGTGAACACATTCTCACCTGTACAGGTTATCTGCCTCTGGATTTAAACACTGGGGGAAATTTACAGCAGCTTTCTGGCATTAAAAGTGGCACATTTTGATGCACATCATTTTTTTTGTAAAGAAATGTGCAACTTTTGGTGTAAAAACTCGAGTAACATCTCTAGAAAAATGTAAAGGGCCATTATATTGATGACGTATTCTCAGGATAGGTCATCGATATTTGATCGGCGGGGGTCTGACACCCGGCTGTTTGATGAGGAGGCAGTGCTACATGCAAGTGCTGCTTCCCTGTCATTACACTACGTGGAGCAGCGGCACAGTGTAATTACAAGTACTCACTCCATTCAAGTGAATAGAGCAAGTACTCGTCATTGCACTGCACTTCCGTGACTAAGGCTACTTTCACACTAGCGTTTTTGCTGGATCCTGCAGGAACCCTGCAGGATCCAGCAAAAACGCTAGTGTGAAAGTAGCCTTAGTCACGGAAGTGCAGTGCAATGACGAGTACTTGCTCTATTCACTTGAATGGAGTGAGTACTTGTAATTACACTGTGCCGCTGCTAATTACTGATAATACAACCATCTGCATCCGTTATGAACGGATCCAGCTGTATTATCTTTAAAGGGGTTGTCCGAGTTATATAAATATAGGCCAATGAGCATTTTATTATTATATATATATATATATATATATATATATATATATATTGTAGGAAGGAACAAGGGGCCGTCATTGATGGTCGGTATGTGTCACCGAGGTTCCTGGCCTCGGTGAGGTAAGACCATGTTTTTCCCTTATGCCTATGACGGCACCCTTGAGAGAGCCCGCCTCCATCCAGGACAGGAGACAGGAACTTCCGTGGAGAGCTTCTTAAGGAGGGCCCCGGCCTCTATCCACCAGTTCCTGTTTCTTGTCTTATGGAGAGGAAACTTTCTATGGAGAGCTATAAAGGCTGCAGGGCCCAGTCAGTGTGTTATATCCATAGGGGTTACCTGGTACGGCATAAGTCTCCACTAGGAGCCGCCTAAAGTCTGGATTTCCACCCTTCCTGGTCCTGGCTGAAGCTGAGGGGGGATCCGTATGCAGTCCAGCGGTACCGGGTGGTACCGCTGTCACACCAGGACCTCCTGGCTGTGTTCAGGAGGTCCGGAGCCTTTTCCTCCCGCAGACCGGTTCCCTTGTGACATTACAGAGGCAGGGGGCAGAGCGGGGCTCTGGTTCTCGCGTTTAGGCACGGACCGCAAGTGACTTACGGCCACTTCCGGTATTTGGAACGCACAGCGTTCCAGAAGTAGAGAGCAGAAGGCCGCAGTCGGATTTCTCCAAGGGACCTTACCTGGGGTATTTAACCCCATTCAGTGCGCAGGTGGAAGGGTGCCAGCCAGCCTAAAAGGACGTCTACAGACCTCGTCTATGGAAGACCCTTCATCTCTGGACTGTACCATGGAAGAGGAGAGTGGTCAGCGCACTGGTGACCAGGACAACCATGATACACGATCTGTATTCCTGGTGGGGTAAGGGGGTCAATCCCCAGCATTATCCTTATAATGTTCCTTATTCGAACGGGGCCATTCTGTTTATTTATTCCTAGAATACTAAAAAAGAGCCCTAGGAAGGCAAAAAACACGGAACAGAGTGCACAACTTGTAGGAAAAAGTTAACCCCCTCCTGGACAAATCCGACATTGTGGATTCTATGAAAGAATTTAAGAAATTCCTTCCATCCCCCCCCCCCCCTTTCCCCAGCAAGCTGGCTCATTCTAGTCGCTTCTCAGATTCAGATTCTTCTGAGTCTGAGGAAGAGCAGGGGGAGATCCGGGGTAGTTCGGATTCATCAACAGAAGAGGAGTCAGTGTGTAAACCATTATTTTCCTATGAGGACATGGACTCCTTGCTTAAGGCCATTAGGGCCACAATGAAGGTGGACGAGTCTAAAGAGCAAAAGACAGTCCAGCAGATTATGTTCGGTGACCTGGGTCATAAAAAAAAACAAGTGTTTTTCCTATAAATGAGAACATAACATTCCTAATTCAAAAAGAATGGAAAAGACCAGACAAAAAATTCTTCATCCCAAAAAATGTTAAGAGAGAATCCTTTTGATGAGGGGGAATGCTGGGATAGGCCTCCTGAGATAGATGCTTCTATTGCCAAGATCTGCAAAAAATCTGCCTTACCATTTGAAGATTTAGGGGCTTTAAAAGTTCCAATGGACAGAAGAGCTGAGGTATACCTTAAGAACGCCTTCAAAGCCTATACTCAGGCATTCAAACCTAATATTGCCGCTACTTCCACAGCAAGATCCCTTAAATTATGGTTACAGGACCTGGAATCCCACATAGAAAACAAAACTCCAAGAGAACAATTACTTGAGGTTTTCCCTACGATCATGAAAGCGGTCGACTTTATATCAGATGCCTTAAAACTGAGTGCTAGATCTGCGGCCTTAGCTAATTCCGCAAGAAGAGCGGTTTGGTTAAAAGGGTGGTCAGGAGATAGAGGTTTCAAAAATAAATGATGTGCTATTCCCTGCCAGGGAGATTTCTTATTTGGATCGGTTCTAGACGATTTATTGGAGAAAGCCGCAGACGACAAAAAAGGCTTTCCATCCTCCAAACCTACAAAAAAGCGTCAGTTTTTTTCGTAAAAACAAGAGGGAATATAATCAAGATAAAAGACAAAAATACTGGAGGGGTAGCAAGGCTAGGAAGGAAAAAAGGTTTCCTTTTCAGCTCCCAGTACAGTAACCGTTCTAAAAACAGTCAGAAATGGCGGTTCCATTCCGGGGGGGGAATTTTGTCTCTCTTTCTTCAGGCTTGGGAGAGGATTTCTGCAAGTCCTTGGATTCTGGGCGTTATGAGAGACTGGTTTCGTCTAGATTTCGCCTCTCACCCAAAGGAAAGGATGATGGTTACAAGGCTGGACCAAAACTCTTTAAAAAAACAGGCCTTAAAACAAGAGTTACTTTCCCTCTTAAAGAAGAAAGTCTTAATAGAGGTTCCAGAAAGAGGGAGAGGATTTTATTCTTCCCTTTTTCTGGTCCCCAAACCAGATGGGGCTTTCAGGATGATAATAAACCTGAGATACCTAAACCAATTCCTAAAGTACAAAAAGTTCAAGATGGAATCGCTACAATCAGCGGTGAATCAGCTGTTTCCAAAATGCGTAATGTCAACCCTAGACATAAAAGATGCATATTATCACATCCCAATCCATGCAGACTCCCAGAAGTTCCTAAGGGTAGCCGTATCCATGGAGGGGCAGATCCACCACTTTCAATACAGAGCGCTCCCATTCGGAGTATTCCAAACTCCCAGGCTTATCACCAAGCTAATGGCTGAAGTGATGGCTCATGTGACGAAAAGGATATCCTAACGATACCCTATCTGGACGACATACTGGTCGTGGCAGAATCAGAAAGCACTCTGTCCTCCCACCTCTCAGAAATAATCAGGATATTGGAAGAGTTGGGATGGTGGATAAATTGGGAGAAATCAAACTTAATCTCATCAAAGAGTTGTCAGTTTTTGGGTCTAATTCTAGACTCCGTAAAACAATGCTGCTTTCTTCCTCAGAACAAGATCTCCAAAATTCTGAAAGAAATACAATCTTTAATTTAATCAAAACACAGAACCATTAGACAGGGGATGGCGGTATTAGGCAGAATGACGTCCACAATTCCTGCAGTCAAGTGGGCGTTGTTGCGTTCTCGGAAGCTTAAATGGCAGATTCTGAGAGAGTGGCAGGGGTCTCTATCCCCTGTGGATGCCCCACTTCCTCTTCCATCCCAGGTCATTCAGTCCATGCAGTGGTGGTTAAACCCAGCAAACCTGTCTCAGGGACTCCCCTGGAATATGTAAGAGCAGATTTCAATCACCACGGATGCAAGTCCGACAGAATGTAAGAGAATTAAGGGCAGTACTCCTCGCTCTAATAGCTTTCCTTCCAAAATTAAAGGGAAAAATAGTGAAGGTCTTTTCAGACAACACCACGGTAGTGTATTATTTGAACAGGCAAGGCGGGACAAGGTCAAAGGACCTTATGTCTCTGGCAGAAAAAATCTTTTCCATAATCATTCCCTCCTTCATAAAAGCGGTGCATTTGAAAGGTTCAGAAAACAAAAAAGCAGATTTTCTAAGCAGAAATCGTCTAGATCAGGGAGAATGGTGTTTAAATCAAACAGTGTTCAAGCAGATAGTCCACCTTGGGGGCAGTCCTCTAGTAGACATGTTCGCAAACGGGCAAAACTGGAAATGTTGTCTTTTTTTTTTCTCTAAATCCAAAAAAAAGACGCCTTCTCCCGACCTTGGCCGAACGATCTTCTATACGCCTTTCCACCCATAAGACTAATTCCAAGGGTTCTACAGAAACTGAGGCAACACAGGACAAGACTAATTCTGATCGCCCCCTTCTGGCCCAGAAGGTCATGGGTTCACCTGGCTATGCAAACTATCAATAACAGAACCATGGATTCTGCCAGACAAGACCTGCTGTATCAAGGACCAGTTCACCATCCAGAGGTAACCAACCTACACCTAGAAGCATGGTATCTGAGAGGTCTATACTAGAGAAGAAGGGCCTTTCCAGAGATGTGATTAATACCCTCCTGTCATGTAGGAAAGACATCACTTCTTCTATATACCTAATAATATGGAAAAACTTCTTAACTTTTTCCATGGTTCCAATAGACCTTTTAGGTCCCCCTCCTATGCCGATAATCCTCGATTTTCTTCAGAGTAGCCTAGACAAAAGACTAAGGGTTAGTACACTTAAAGTGCATGTTTCAGCTCTTAGTGCGTATTTTGACTTCACCTTAGCCAATTATCCTTGGGTGAGAATTGTTTTAAATATATCAAGTATAGGACGGCTCTACCTCCTGGTTTGGGATGGCCAGGTGCACCTATCTGATGTCGCACTCAAGGCACCTAAGTAATAAATCAAAAAAGAAGGATGGGCACTCTAATATCCGGAACCAATAAGTTAAGTTTAATATAATCACAATATTATTACATATATAAAATTAACATATAGATATGTAGGATTGTTCCAATCAGAAATGTATACGTGGACAATCTGTTAAATATCTTCAATAAGTATATGAAAAACAGGCCTGTCACTATATAAAATACACAGTGAAAATAAACTACACAATAAAATATTACAAAATAATAAATTATAATACTGATAGTAGCCGCTGGAAATACGTAATGAGCTAGTGCAGGTTAAATGGAACCGCTGGTGGTTACCTAGTCAGATCCACTCAATCTGCAGACAAGTAGAGACTCCTACTGTAGTGGAGTGTTGACCGAGCAAATATGGCGTGGAAAGATAAAGTATTGGACCCTGGCAATGTACCGGCAAAACTAGATGAACAATAGAACTGTTATCTAGAGAAAGCGCTTTCACCGAAAAAAAACTAACTCCAGATCTATTGGCCATAGTCTGGTAACTTACGGATAATACAACACAGCCGGTGCTATCAAACTAGCTGCTCGGGCGATGTGAAGGATAGGAGAAACGCCCATTGCAACGAGAAGTGCAAACTGTGAACCAAATACGGCGAAAACAGAGAGAGACTTGTGACCTGCTACCGGACCTCTATAACAGCCAAAGTGGACTATACAGATCCGGGATATAATAGTAAGGCAATCTCGTAATCTGCGCCTGCAAGGTAAGCGTGCCTTGCACTCATGCCACAGACCGGACACTACCAAGCGTGAGTACCATTGCATCGCATGACACCTTAGATAGTAGCGAATATTACCGAACATCCGGCATTATAGTCCTCTGCTAGGTAATTGTGCCTACAGTGGCAAACTGAAACCACCGAGACTGTAACATTGGAATACAAAGTTATATCCATATGCAAGCGGCCACAGATATAACAGCATTGTACCGCTAACACTGTTGAACCTCTGCGGTTTGTGGGCAATTTAAGAAAGACTGTAGCAATTGAACATTTACTTATCATTTCAAGCACAGTAATTCAACACAATCAGATTTAATGTCATAGGATTTTTATGCATGCTGAATATTCATTTATACAGATGGATTTGGATTAATCACATGAGATTGCACTCCGGATTTTTTCCTGGATTTTTCTTGGATTCCTTTCTCAAATTTTTTCTATTATTCACACTGTAATACTATTAGGATTGTTTCTTTATTATTAGCACATTGGGATTTTGTGATTGCTCACATTTATTTATTTTATAGGCAATAGGTATACTGAATATATTTGCTCGGTCAACACTCCACTACAGTAGGAGTCTCTACTTGTCTGCAGATTGAGTGGATCTGACTAGGTAACCACCAGCGGTTCCATTTAACCTGCACTAGCTCATTACGTATTTCCAGCGGCTACTATCAGTATTATAATTTATTATTTTGTAATATTTTATTGTGTAGTTTATTTTCACTGTGTATTTTATATAGTGACAGGCCTGTTTTTCATATACTTATTGAAGATATTTAACAGATCGTCCACGTATACATTTCTGATTGGAACAATCCTACATATCTATATGTTAATTTTATATATGTAATAATATTGTGATTATATTAAACTTAACTTATTGGTTCCGGATATTAGAGTGCCCATCCTTCTTTTTTGAGAATTGTTTTAAACCTGTCAGTCGTACCAGACCAATTTCCAGAATGTCTGCTCCTCCGTGGGACCTCAACTTAGTATTGTCCAGTATGATGGAGCCTCTGTTTGAACCTATACAGGATTTGTCAATTAAATTACTTTCCTTTTAAGACTGCTTTCCTGGTGGCCATCACCTCTGCCAGATGTGTAAGTGAAATGTATGCCCTTTCCACCTCTCCTCCCTATACGAAGATCCTGGAGCACAGAGTAACAATCAAGCCAGACCCTTCTTTTCTCCCCAAAGTAGTTTCCTTTTTTCACAGATCTCAGGGCATCGTCGTACCTTCATTATGCTAAGCTCTAAATAATGAAAAAGAAAGGAAACTACACTGTCTTGAAGTCAGGAGATGTCTCCTAAAGTATCTGGAGAGGACTGAACCCTGGAGGAAATCCTCTAGACTTTTTGTGCAGTTTGCCAGGAAGAACAAAGGTGATAGTCACATCTAGAACACTATCTAGATGGATTGTCGCAGCCATTTCTATGGCCTATTCCTCGGCAGGGGAGCATTGCCCCTTGGGAATCAGGGCACATTCAACCAGGTCCATTTCTACCTCCTGAGCAGAAAGAGCTGAAGCTTTCCTAGAGCAGATATGTAGGGCCGCTACTTGGAAATCCCCTTGTAAATTTCTTATGCCATTACAAGCTAGATCTAGACTCCAAGAATCAGCTATCCTTTGGTAGGAAAGTTTTACAGGCTGTAATCCCTCCCTAGTCTACTTCTATTCTAGTCTTCACTCAAGGGTGCTGTCATGGGCATAAGGGACATAATAACAAATAAAAAATAAAGAGTTTTTTGGATGTTCTATATGTTTTGGGGGACAGGTACTCGCAAATAACTGGTGGATAGAGGCCGGGTCCCTCCTTAACCACTTCAGCCCCGCTAGCTGAAACCCCCTTCATGACCAGGCCACTTTTTACACTTCGGCACTACACAACTTTCACCGTTTATCGCTCGGTCATGCAACTTACCACCCAAATGAATTTTACCTCCTTTTCTTCTCACTAATAGAGCTTTCATTTGGTGGTATTTCATTGCTGCTGACATTTTTACTTTTTTTGTTATTTATCAAAATGTAACGATTTTTTTGCAAAAAAATGACATTTTTCACTTTCAGCTGTAAAATTTTGCAAAAAAAAAAGACATCCATATATAAATTTTTCACCAAATTTATTGTTCTACATGTCTTTGATAAAAAAAAAATGTTTGGGCAAAAAAACAATGGTTTGGGTAAAAGTTATAGCGTTTACAAACTATGGTACAAAAATGTGAATTTCCGCTTTTTGAAACAGCTCTGACTTTCTGAGCACCTGTCATGTTTCCTGAGGTTCTACCATGCCCAAACAGTAGAAAAACCCCACAAGTGACCCCATTTCGGAAAGAAGACACCCTAAGGTATTCGCTGATGGGCATAGTGAGTTCATAGAACTTTTTATTTTTTGTCACAAGTTAGCGGAAAATGATGATTTATTTATTTTTTTTTTTTTTCCTTACAAAGTCTCATATTCCACTAACTTGCGACAAAAAATTAAAAATTCTAGGAACTCGCAATGCCCCTCACGGAATACCTTGGGGTGTCTTCTTTCCAAAATGGGGTCACTTGTGGCGTAGTTATACTGCCCTGGCAATTTAGGGGCCAATATGTGTGAGAAGTACTTTGCAATCAAAATCTGTAAAAAAATGACCGGTGAAATCCGAAAGGTGCACTTTGGAATATGTGCCCCTTTGCCCACCTTGGCTGCAAAAAAGTGTCACACATCTGGTATCGCCGGACTCAGGAGAAGTTGGGCAATGTGTTTTGGGGTGTCATTTTACATATACCCATGCTGGGTGAGAGAAATATCTTGTCAAAAGACAACTTTTCCCATTTTTTTATACAAAGTTGGCATTTGACCAAGATATTTCTCTCACCCAGCATGGGTATATGTAAAATGACACCCCAAAACACATTGCCCAACTTCTCCTGAGTACGGCGATACCAGATGTGTGACACTTTTTTGCAGCCAAGGTGGGCAAAGGGGCCCAAATTCCAAAGTGCACCTTTCGGATTTTGCAGGGCATTTTTTACACATTTTGATTGCAAGGTACTTCTCACACATTTGGGCCCCTAAATTGCCAGGGCAGTATAACTACGCCACAAGTGACCCCATTTTGGAAAGAAGACACCCCAAGGTATCCCGTGAGGGGCATGGCGAGTTCCTAGAATTTTTTATTTTTTGTCACAAGTTAGCGGAAAATGATGATTTTTATTTTTTTCTCTTTTTTCCTTACAAAGTCTCATATTCCACTAACTTACGACAAGAAATAAAAAATTCTAGGAACTCGCCATGCCCCTCACGGAATACCTTGGGGTGTCTTCTTTCCAAAATGGGGTCACTTGTGGGGTAGTTATACTGCCCTGGCAATTTAGGGGCCCATATGTGTGAGAAGTACTTTGCAATCAAAATCTGTAAAAAATGGCCTGCGAAATCCGAAAGGTGCACTTTGGAATATGCGCCCCTTTGCCCACCTAGGCTGCAAAAAAGTGTCACACATCTGGTATCGCCGTACTCAGGAGAAGTTGGGGAATGTGTTTTGGGTTGTCATTTTACATATAACCATGCTGGGTGAGAGAAATATCTTGGCAAAAGACAACTTTTCCCATTTTTTTATACAAAGTTGGCATTTGACCAAGATATTTCTCTCACCCAGCATGGGTATATGTAAAATGACACCCCAAAACACATTCCCCAGCTTCTCCTGAGTACGGCGATACCAGATGTGTGACACTTTTGCGCATCTAGGCTGCAAAAGTGCCCAAATTCCTTTTAGGAGGGCATTTTTAGACATTTGGATCCCAGACTTCTTCTCACGCTTTAGGGCCCCTAAAAAGCCAGGGCAGTATAAATACCCCACATGTGACCCCACTTTGGAAAGAAGACACCCCAAGGTATTCAATGAGGGGCATAGTGAGTTCATAGAAATGTATTTTTTTGGCATAAGTTAGCGGAAATTGATTTTTTTTTAGTTTTTTCTCACAAAGTCTCACTTTCTGCTAACTTAGGACAAAAATTAAAATCTTTCATGGACTCAATATGCCCCTCAGCAAATACCTTGGGGTGTCTTCTTTCCAAAATGGGGTCAGTTGTGGGGTGTTTGTACTGCCCTGGCATTTGAGGGTCTCCGCAATCATTACATGTATGGCCAGCATTAGGAGTTTCTGCTATTCTCCTTATATTGAGCATACAGGTAATGAGATTATTTTTTCCGTTCAGCCTCTGGGCTGAAAGAAAAAGATGAACGGCACAGATTTCTTCATTCGCATTGATCAATGTGGATGAAAAAATCTCTGCCAAAAAAAAAGGAGGGGAATGGCGTCTGCCAGGACATAGGAGCTCCGCCCAACATCCATACCCACTTAGCTCGTATGCCCTGGCAAACCAGATTTCTCCATTCACATCAATCGATGTGGATGAATAAATCATTGCCGGGATTTTTTTTTTATATATATATACAAAGTGCTTGCCAAAGCATAGGAACGCCGCCTCCTCCTCAGCTCGTATGCCTCGGCAAACATATCTGTCACTGCAGAGGAGAAAATCCCGTCTTGCAGCGCCGCATACACCGACTTGCGTGTAATCTGACAGCAGCGCAATGCTTCTGTCAGAATGCACATCGGTGCTGCAGCTAGTTCATCGGTTGGTCCACCTGGAAGGTAAAAAAAGAAAAAAAAAAAAAAAAGAAAAAACCAGGCCGCAACGCAATAATTTTATTAACTTTGGAACAGAATGCATAAACTTTAACTTTTTGAACTAAACATTAACATTTTGCTTACTGGTGTTTTTTTTTTTTTTTTTTTTTTTTTTTTTACCTTTATAGAACAAACCTCTCCTCCCCCATGGGTCAATGTGCAAAGCGCAAATCGCCCAAAGATGTGGCGAAGTGCGTTATGCACTTTGTCCCATGTGAAAGGAGACGTTTGCAGCAGCTGTGTGAGTGAATGGGCCCTAATAGCCCTGTGTGCCTATCCTGGTGAGATGTGATCCCTATGCTAGGTGTACCTGTGTGTGGTACTTTCGGAAACAATCCCCTAAGCATAGGGCAGGGTGGTCAGGACAGTCAGGACAGAAATACCGGGTGTCACGCCTTATTCCACTCCTGCTACAGACACGACATCTTTTTCGGGGTGACGGTTGGGTTGAGGTACCAGCAACGACATTGGGGAAATGTCGCTCGTGTAGACGGCTAACTACACTGGTGGATGGGGCCACGGAACCTTCTGGATACAGGAGGTTCTCAATGATCTCTTCCTGAAATTTGAGGAAGGATCCAGTTCTCCCAGCCTTACTGTAGAGAACAAAACTATTATACAGCGCCAATTGAATCAAATATACAGACACCTTCTTATACCAGCGTCTGGTTCTGCGGGAAACTAAATACGGAGACAACATCTGGTCATTGAAGTCCACCCCTCCCATGTGGAGGTTATAGTCGTGGACTGAGAGGGGCTTTTCAATGACACGGGTTGCTCGCTCAATTTGTATTGTCGTGTCTGCGTGAATGGAGGAGAGCATGTAAACGTCACGCTTGTCTCTCCATTTCACCGCGAGCAGTTCTTCGTTACACAGTGCGGCCCTCTGCCCCCTTGCAAGACGGGTGCTAACGAGCCGTTGGGGGAAGCCCGCGCGACTAGTTCGCGCGGTACCACAGGCGCCAATCCGTTCTAGAAACAAATGCCTAAAGAGGGCCACACTTGTGTAAAAATTGTCCACATAAAGATGGTACCCCTTGCCGAATAAGGGTGACACCAAGTCCCAAACTATCTTCCCACTGCTCCCCAGGTAGTCAGGGCAACCGACCGGCTCCAGGGTCTGATCTTTTCCCTCATAGACACGAAATTTGTGGGTATAGCCTGTGGCCCTTTCACAGAGCTTATACAATTTGACCCCATACCGGGCGCGCTTGCTTGGGATGTATTGTTTGAAGCCAAGGCGCCCGGTAAAATGTATTAGGGACTCGTCTACGCAGATGTTTTGCTCAGGGGTATACAAATCTGCAAATTTCTGGTTGAAATGGTCTATGAGGGGCCGAATTTTGTGGAGCCGGTCAAAAGCAGGGTGGCCTCTGGGACGGGAGGCGGTGTTGTCACTAAAGTGCAAGAAACGCAGGATGGTCTCAAATCGTGTCCTGGACATTGCACCAGAGAACATGGGCATGTGATGAATTGGGTTCGTGGACCAATATGACCGCAATTCATGCTTTTTTGTCAGGCCCATGTTGAGGAGGAGGCCCAGAAAAGTTTTAAATTCGGAAACTTGGACTGGTTTCCACCGGAAAGGCTGGGCATAAAAGCTTCCCGGGTTAGCGGTTATAAATTGTGTGGCATACCGGTTTGTCTCTGCCACGACTATGTCTAAGAGCTCCGCAGTCAAGAACAGCTCAAAAAATCCCAGGGCCGAACCGATCTGAGCTGTCTCAACCCGAACTCCAGACAGGGCGGTGAAAGGGGGAACTACAGGTGCGGCTGAAGTTGGGGGCTGCCAATCAGGGTTTGCCAGCACCTCTGGGATTCTAGGGGCTCTACGGGCACGTCTTTGCGGTGGCTGCGACGGGGTCACTACTGCTCGTGCCACCGTACCAGCTTCAACTGCCCTTCTGGTGCTCGCTACTTCACCAGGTTGTACGGCAGTGCTGGTACTAGGTCCAGGATGGGCTGGTCTGCTGGTGTATGCCTCACCACGTAATCCGGCAGCACCAGCCCCACTCTGATGCTCTTGAAGCGGATCCTGCGCAACCTGCGGTCTAGCAACACGGGGCCGGGTACGCCTGGTTCTATCAGGGACCTCAGCCTCCTCGTCCGAACTTTGGGTCAGAGAGCCGCTGCTTTCTACAGGTTCGTATTCTGACCCGCTGGATTCATCAGATGAGGGTTCCCACTCCTCATCCGACTGGGTCAGAAGCCTGTAGGCCTCTTCAGAGGAATACCCCCTGTTTGACATGTGGGCAACTAAATTTAGGGGTATTCCCTGAGACTACCCAGGTAAAAAAAGCAAGCCTGTCTTACAAAGGGGAGGCTAGCGAAGTACCGGAGGCCGCTGCGGTTGATAAAAAATATCAAAAGTGATTTTTTTATCGCCGCAGTGCGTGTAAAGTGGATGTGCAGCGATCAAAAAAATTTTTTTTTTGTCACTGCGGTGGGGCGGGTGTGGGCGAACGCACGTGTGGGCGACCGATCAGGCCTGATCGGGCAAACACTGCGTTTTGGGTGGAGGGCGAACCTAAAGTGACACTAATACAGTTATAGATCTGACCGTGATCAGTTTTGATCACTTCCAGATACTATAAAAGTACAAATGCTGATTAGCGATACGCTAATCAGCGAATAACGGACTGCGGTGGGCTGGGCGCTAACTGATCCCTAACTACCTAACCAAGGGACCTAAACTATACCTAAAACCTAACGGTCAATACCAGTGAAAAAAAAAAGTGACAGTTTGCACTGATCACTTTTTTTCCTTTCACTAGTGATTGACAGGGGCTAGAAGGGGTGATCAAAGGGTTAATAGGGGTTCAGGGGGGTGATCTGGGGCTAAGTATGTACTGTTGGTGTACTCACTGTGAAGCCTGCTCCTCTGCTGGATCCAACCGACGAAAAGAACCAGCAGAGGAGCAGGCAGCCATATAACAGATCATATTTACAAATATGATCTGTTATCTGGCGCTGTGATTGGTTTTTTTGAAAATCAGCAACCTGCCAGCCAATGATCGCTGGCTGGCAGGTCCTGACGAAATACTCCTCTATGAAATGCCGGCCCGCGATGCGCATGTGCGGGCCGGCTGCGGCGAAATCTCGCGTCTCGCGAGATGACGCGCCGATGCGTCCAGGAGGAGAAAAGCAACCACCTTCCGGACGCATCGGCGCGTTAGGCGGTCCGGAGGTGGTTAAAAAGCTCTCCATGGAAGTTCCTGTTTCCTGTCCTGGATGAAGGCAAGCTCTCTAAAGGGTGCTTTTATGGGCTCATGGAAAAGTGATTACCGGTGAGTGCAATCTTTATATTTATCAAGTGTCCATTATTGCAGATTGCAGTCTGACACTTCAGCTGTTTAGTATGGCTGTAAAGCTGATCTGGGACGGCTTTTACTGGGAGTAGTCAAAAGTGCTGGGTGGGTGGGTGTCTACTCCCCATGTTCCAGGCCGGGTCTTGGCAGGCTTATAAAGCTGTCAGCACTATCAGGTGGGGTGGATCTACCTCCATCTGACCATGAAGCTGTGGAGTCCTCTTTGCTGAAGACTGCGAACAGGTGTGCAGGCCGCCTGGAAGCCTGCCGGTGAACTTTTCTGTGGCTGAGTATTCAGCCGGGTGTGAACTGACACCTAGGATTCCAGGTTAACATTGTTTTGTTTTGCTGTGTATAAACAAGCACCAAGACTGTTATGTTTTGCTGAGTGTGAATAAAACACTGAAGTTTGACTTACAACCTGGTTCGTTGACTCTATACTCTGTCCGCTAACCTGTCTACCAGAGCAAATTCCCACAACACATATTTTTATATATGTGTATATATATATATATATATATATATATATATATATATATATACAAAGGGAAAAATGGCGGCACTGGCTGCACTAGGAAAAACGGGTGCACGATCCTGGGGAATCGACCTCTCACCCCAACCAATATATCCAGAAAAAGGACGGCACTCCAGCAGAATGAAAGTGAAAAACTTCTTTTAATCGACCATACGGTGCAACGTTTCGGCTCAACTGAGCCTTTCTCAAGCAAAGGTACAAATCAGGTGAAGGCAAATATAAAGACTGAATCAAATCATGTGATCTCACCACACCCTGTGGGCGTGTTACAAAAGTGACAATTGCACAAACATAATATAATACACAATACAGGTGTCAGATTTTATTTTAATTTGCCTTATCTGACACCTGTATTGTGTATTATATTATGTTTGTGCAATTGTCACTTTTGTAACACGCCCACAGGGTGTGGTGAGATCACATGATTTGATTCAGTCTTTATATTTGCCTTCACCTGATTTGTACCTTTGCTTGAGAAAGGCTCAGTTGAGCCGAAACGTTGCACCGTATGGTCGATTAAAAGAAGTTTTTCACTTTCATTCTGCTGGAGTGCCGTCCTTTTTCTGGATATATATATATATATATATATATATATATATATATATACTCTACAGTCGTGGCCAAAAGTTTTGAGAATGATGCAAATATTAGTTTTCACAAAGTTTGCTGCTAAACTGCTTTTAGATCTTTGTTTCAGTTGTTTCTGTGATGTAGTGAAATATAATTACACGCACTTCATACGTTTCAAAGGCTTTTATCGACAATTACATGACATTTATGCAAAGAGTCAGTATTTGCAGTGTTGGCCCTTCTTTTTCAGGACCTCTGCAATTCGAGTATGCTCTCAATCAACTTCTGAGCCAATTCCTGACTGATGGCAACCCATTCTTTCATAATGACTTCTTGGAGTTTGTCAGAATTAGTGGGTTTTTGTTTGTCCACCCGCCTCTTGAGGACTGACCACAAGTTCTCAATGGGATTAAGATCTGTAGCAGAACACTGTGCTTCCAAACAGGTAAGGAATTTGTTAGACAGGTTCTTGCTATTGTCTGATTGCAAATGAGCATAGGTGATTAAGGTGTTAAATTTGTTGTTGGGGGAGGAGCTTTTGTGGGAGTGTGTATATATGGCAACATAGTATTAGCTTGCCTAATTTATAGCTTGCTGAATTCTCAAGTGCTGCATTTAGGCTACTTTCACACTAGCGTTCGTCGGTCCGCTCGTGAGCTCCGTTTGAAGGGGCTCACGAGCGGACCCGAACGCTTCCGTCCAGCCCTGATGCAGTCTGAATGGATAAGGATCCGCTCAGACTGCATCAGTCTGGCGGCGTTCAGCCTCTGCTCTGCTCCGCTCGCCTCCGCACGGACAGGCGGACAGCTGAACGCTGCTTGCAGCGTTCGGGTGTCCGCCTGGCCGTGCGGAGGCGTGCGGATCCGTCCAGACTTACAATGTAAGTCAATGGGGACGGATCCGTTTGAAGATGCCACAATATGGCTCAATCTTCAAGCGGATCCGTCCCCCATTGACTTTACATTGAAAGTCTGGACGGATCCGTACGAGGCTATTTTCACACTTAGCTTTTATATGCTAATATAATGCAGACGGATCCGTTCCCCCGTTCTGCATTATTATGATCGGATCCGTTCAGAACGGATCCGATCGAACGCTAGTGTGAAAGTAGCCTTAGAAGTGCATTGGAGATATTCAGGAGGTAATCTGGAGGTGGATACAATCTAAAAAAGATTTGTTTGTTTAAAATCTTTCTCCTCTTTAAAATGGCAGACCTGGTTCTGTGCAGGAATTGTTGTGCTTTATTTCAGGTTCCACTCTTCGGAGGTTTAGATGCTGTCTGATCTATAGACAGCTCTCCGTAATGCAGCAGGAAATAGCATTTTTGTAATTTTGAGATTTGTAAATTAACCATTAAACAAACTCGGGCTGGGAATGTTGCAATGCCACTGCCACAGAGGCCCCCTAGAAATGGAAGATGGGTTACTGCAGGTTCTGGTAGACTGAGAGTTGTTGATAGAAGACATGTCCCACAGTCTGTGGCTCTCCATTATTCATTTGCAGCACTTTCAGAGCGCAAGGGCAACATGGAGGATGGCTCAGGCACAGTGGGTGAGGAACAATCATCTCCCATGCCTAAAGTATGCAAGACTGCAGCCAAAGACAAAAAGGATAAGGTGAGGACTGATGGTAAGCAGCTGTTGGTGGGTGATTCTATCATAGGTGTGAAGTTTGAGGAAAATGGTTTTGTGAGATGTCTCCCTGGTGCTACCGCTAGCAGGGATAGACTACGTATCCTTAATATTGTTAGGCAAGCAAAGCAGGAAAGGGAAGTGGATGTTATTGTCTATCTTTGAACAAACGATCTGGCTTGCAATGAGGTTTCAAAGGTGAAGGAAGCTTTTCACACACTTGGAAATGATATATGGGAGGTTGCATCAACTGTTTCATTCTCTGCAGTTTTTCCTGTGCTTAACCTTCAGCATGACAGAAGGATGCGCATTAAGGAATTCAATGTATGGCTTGGTGAATAGTGTCTGAAACAAGGGTTTGGCTTTGTGTCTCATGTTAGCTCTCGTTGGAATGGAAAAGAACTGTACAAGGAAGATGGTTTGCATCTTTCTCTCAATGAAAAGAATGTCCTCAGTTAATAGTTCCAAGTATTTGCTAAGGAGCATTAAAATTAGGAAAGTGGGGCAAAAGAGTAATAATCCAGCAGTCCGACTGCCCTCCGGAACAATGCCAGAAGATGCCAGTAGCACATAGGTTTAGGAAATAGGATCAATGAACTTGAGTCTATAATGGCATCTGAGAATATAGATTTAGTGGCTGTTACTGAGACATGGGAAGACATGGAAGGCAAGAAAAGGGATGTGAAAGATAGCATAAAATAGAATTTAATACAAGTTAGCGAGACCAATTTAGTCAATTTGGGTTACCTTGCAGCTTGATAATCATAAGGTAACTAGTGTAGGTATGATATATAGACCACCTAGCCAAGTCAAAGAATTAGATCTACTAGTTGAGGAAATAGCTAAAATGACATTGAAAGGGGAAGTTAGCATTATGGGAGACTTTAATCTTCCTGATGGAAACTGGAAAACCAAAATAGCTAGTTCTGCCAGGAGTACAGATATTCTAAATTCCCTACTGGGATTATCTCTACAGAAAGTAGTTGAGGAACCAACCCGGAAGGAGGCCATTTTAGATTTAGTATTCACAAATGGGAATTTGGTATCTGATATTACTGTAGGGGAAGGCTTGGGATCTAGTGATCACCAGTCAGTGTGGTTTTACTATAAGTACAGTGACTAAGTCACACCACACAAAAACTAAAGTTTTAGATTTTAGAAAAACTGACTTTTCTAAAATTAGATTAGTGGTACACGGGTCCCTATCAGATTGGAACAGTTTCAATGGAGTCCAGGAGGACTGGGACTACTTAAAAGTGGCACTATTGAAAGCAACAGATAATTGCATTAGGCTTGTCAGTAAAAGCAAAAAAAGGAAGAGACCACTGTGTTACTCAGCAGAAGTGGCCAAAATCATTAAAAACAAAAAGATAGCATTTAGTAATTATAAAAACAAAACAAAACGAGGATGACAGGGAAATATATAAGATTAGCAGAGAGAGGCCAAACAAGTTATAAGAGCTTCTAAAGCACAGGCAGAAGAGAAATTGGCTCAGTGAGGGAAAAAAGGCGATAAGGCATTCTTCAGATACATAAATAAAAAAAGGAAACTAAAACAAGGAATTGCCAAATTAAAAACAAAAGAAGGAAGGTATATGGAAGAAGATAAAGAACTAGCTGACTGCCTCAATGAATACTTCTGTTCAGTTTTTACACATGCATCTTTTGATGCATGTGTCATTACAGAGAAGGAGGTTCTAAGTCAGCTGTCTAAAATTAATACAAATAAGTCACAGGGGCCTGATGGGGTACAACCAAAGCTATTAAAAGAGCTTAGCTGTGAACTAGCAAAACCATTAACAGATTTATTTAACCAATCACTGGTAACAGGAGTCGCCGCATAAGATTGGAAATTAGCAAATGTTGTGCCCGTTCACAAGAAAGGTAGTAGGGAAGAATCGGGCAACTATAGGCCAGTAAGCCTGACATCAATAGTGGGGAAATTAATGGAAACCATACTTAAGGAGAGGATTGTGGAACTTCTAAAATCCCATGAATTGAAAAATGGAAAAACAGCATGGGTTTACTTCAGGGAGATCATGTCAAACTAATCTTATTGATTATTTTTTTTGATTGTGAGACTAAAATAATAGATGGGGGAGGTGCAGTAGACATCGCTTATCTAGACTTTAGTAAGGCTTTTGATACTGTCCCACATAGAAGGCTTATCAATAAATTACAGTCTTTGTGCTTGGACTCCCATATTGTTGAATGGATTAGGCAGTGGCTGAGGGACAGGCAACCGAGGGTTGTAGTCAATGGAGTATATTTAGGCCATGGTCTTGTTATCAGTGCGGTACCTCAGGGATCTGTTCTGGGACCCATATTGTTTAATATCTTTATCAGCGAACCTTAACATGTATAGCTTCGAAGAAAGACGAGACAGAGGGGATATGATAGAAACTTTTAAATACATAAAGGGAATCAACAAGGTAAAAGAGGAGAGAATATTTAAAAGAAGAAAAACTTCTACAAGAGGACATACTTTTAAATTAGAGGGGCAAAGGTTTAAAAGTAATATCAGGAAGTATTACTTTACTGAGAGAGTAGTGGATGCATGGAATAGCCTTCCTGCAGAAGTGGTATCTGCAAATACAGTGGAGGAGTTTAAGCCTGCATGGGATAGGCATAAGGCCATCCTTCATATAAGATAGGGCCAGGGGCTATTCATAGTATTCAGTATATTGAGCAGACTAGATGGGCCAAATGGTTATCTGCCAACATATTCTATGTTTCTTTGACGCTGACTCCCTAGCAACGCCACAAACACCAGTGCCTGGTAAGTGAGGTAAGCGGTCATGTGATCAAAAACAGACACATGATCGCCATCACCATAGAGACCTTACAAACAAAACCAGAGCAGCATGTGGTGCGAGTCCTTTCCTCCTTTGCACGTAGTAGAGTCCCCGTTGTTACCAACGGGGCGATCAGAGAGCTGCCGGCTGCGATTCACATAGTCTCTACATGCTGCTCTGGTTTTGTTTGTATGGTCTCTATGGTGATGGCGATCATGTGTCTGTTTTTGATCACATGACCGCTTACCTCACTTACCAGGCACTGGTGTTTGTGGCATTGCTAGGGTGTCGGCGTCATGTGACCAGGGGCAGGGCTGGCCTTGGGTGTTCAGGCGTCCTGTGCGAGCTAATCTTGTGGCACCCCCTGGTTCACCTAAACATACACAAAGAGGAAAACAATCTTTGTAACAAATAGTTTTTCACACAATCTCGGGCCGGCCTACTGTAAGAGACCCAACTGCGAGCTGTGTCCAGTGGCGGATCCAGAGCCTGGTCTCGGGAGGGGCTCTTCCAAATTATTTTCTGTCCGCCGCCACAAAACAATGGTGCTTATAGAACAGACTACACAGTGTAGAGGTATACTGTATACTGTGTGGCACAGTGTAGGCTATATGTGTATATCAAAAATATTTCACATGAAAACTTACAATTACTTGGCTTGGCCCTTAGGGAACTCGGACGTCACTTCAACACTTGGCTGGGGGGCTCGGTGGAGCTGATGTTGTGTTTTATCCTAATGAGAAACATTTCATAATAAGGATTTGGAGAAGGGGCAGAGGGATAGCAGAGCAGGGAGAGGCTGGTGCTGCTACTAGGGGGTCATACCATGGGGGAGTAATAAAGCCCACCATAATGCCCCCCAGTAGAAATAATTCTCCTTATAATGTCACAGTGCAAAAAATACCCCCTTGTAATGCCCCCAGTTGAGCTAATGTCCCCATAGTGCCCCCATAATGTGCCAGTATAAAATACCCCTATACAGTCCCCTCATAGTGCTCCTCTTCCCCTTCCTTCTAGTGCCCCCCATAATGTACCAGTATAAAATGCCCCAGTAGATGCCCTAAGTGGCCCTCCTAATTTGCAAGCATAAGATGCCCCCTGTAGATGACCCCATAGTACTCCTCTCCCCCCTTCCCCATAGTGCCCACCATATTGTGTCCCAGTATAAAATTCTACTGTACAGAGCCCCCATATAAAATACCCCTTCTTTGTGGCCTCAGTAGATGCCCCTATAGTGCCCCCAATAATATGCCAGTAACAAGAGCACCCCCCCAATCATGTAACAGTAATAACACCCCCCCCATGTGCCAGTAAAAGTATTGCATATATATATATATATATATATATATATAAAAAACACTTTCCTCAGTGTCAGCGATGCGATGCAGGCCTCTTCTGGCCTGTGTCCCCCGCTGTACGGCTCAGGATGGCTCAGGCCCAGGCCCATCCTGACGGCTCCGGATGACGTCATCGCGCCGCCTGCGCTAGCCTCTGATAGGCTGCAGGCACTAGGGCTGCCGGCAGCCTAATAGAGGAAAGGAAAGGGACATGCCTCTCCCTTCCCTGCCTCAGCACAGCCATCTGTATCGCTGTCCTGAGGATCCCAAGCCCCAGTGAATATAGCCCAGTTCTCGAATACCCTCACATAGCCCCCAGTACAAATAAGGCCCCCTATTGTTCCCCCGGTGGTAGTAAACCTCTCTACAGACCCCTCAGTAGTAATAAGGCCCCCATTGTGCTCTTAGTAGAAATAAGGCGGATCTAGAAGTCCCTCCTATAGATCCCCCAGTAGTAATAAGAATGTCTGGATTTGCAGTACCTCCTGTTGTTATATTCCTGCCTTCACCATACAGTCCCATATAAATAACCACATCATCTCTCCTGCCCCCTCCAAAATATAGTCCTATGTAAATAACCTCACTCCCCTCCTTTCACCCCCTCCAACATACAGTCCTATGTAAATGACACTATTTCCCTCCCTCCGCCATACAGTCCCATGTAAATAACATCACATAATCTCTCCAGCCCCCTCCAATATACAGTCCCATGTAAATAATCTCCCTCTCTACAACCCCCTCCAAAATATAGTCCCATGTAAATAACCACCTCCTCCTCAGCCGCCTTCAACATACAGTCCCAAGTAAATAATATCACCCCCCTCCCCAGGCGCCTCCAACATGCATTCCCATGAAAACATCACCCCCTCAACATTCAGTCCCATGTAAATAACATCATCCCCCCCCCCTTCCCCACCAGCCACCTTCAACATACAGTCCCACGGAAATAACATTGCCTCCTGAACATTCAGTCCAATGTAAATAACAAAATACTGGGCACTCTCGCTATATATGAGACCACACCCTTTATTAACAATGATTCTGCAGCATATATGATCAATTAGATATAAAACATATAAAATATATATATGATGCATATAACATATACCATAAAAATCCGGAATAGTTAACACTTACTAAAATAATCTAAAAATATTTGCTAAAATATATTTGTCCTCTGAATAATTAAGGGATAATAGTCCTTCTGTTGGATGGATCTCCAATCTACTAGTTTATGTGCAATATTATTGTCCCTGTGGGGTATATGGACCCCACGATTCGCGTCTCCTCCGTATTTGGAAAAGTGGCGGACTCAGGTGTCAATTACAGTGATTAAATAAGCGGCGTCCCGCTGTACTCACTGATCAGCTGAATTTTTTCTGGCTATTCCCATAGGTGATTTCTTTTGCTGCTGTTCCAGTACTGTTGATGACTGAATTGCGACCTTGTACGTGCTACTCCCGTTCCCCACGATCACTCTTAGGCGCCGCTCCGTAGGTCTAAGGCTAGGTCTACACGACGACATTTGTCGCGCAACATTTTGTTGCACCAATGTCGCGCGACAATTTTTATAATGGCAGTCTATGGTGTCGCACTGCAACATGCGACATGCTGCGACTGCGACGCGACAGTCGCAGAAAATCCATTCAAGATGGATTTTTCTGCGACTGTCGCGTCGCAGTCGCAACATGTCGCATGTTGCAGTGCGACACCATAGATTGCCATTATAAAAATTGTTGCGCGACATTGGTGCAACAAAATGTCGCGCGACAACTGTTGCGCGACTTTTTGTCGCGCGACAAATGTCGTCGTGTAGACCTAGCCTAAAAAGGCTACATTCACACGTCAGTATTTTTCTATAAGGGCTCTTTCACACTTGCGTTCTTTTCTTCCGGCATAGAGTTCCGTCGTCGGGGCTCTATGCCGGAAGAATACTGATCAGGATTTTCCTAATGCATTCTGAATGGACAGTCCGTCCTTTAGGATGCATCAGGATGTCTTCCGTTCCGGAACGGAACGTTTTTTGGCCGCAGCAAATAGCGCAGCATGCTGCGCTTTTTGCTCCGGCCAAAAATCCGGAACACTTGCCACAAGGCCGGATCCGGAATTAATGCCCATTGAAAGGCATTGATCCGGATCCGGCCTTAAGCTAAACGTCGTTTCGGCGCATTACCGGATCCGACATTTAGCTTTTTCTGAATGGTTACCATGGCTGCCGGGACGCTAAAGTCCTGGCAGCCATGGTAAAGTGCAGTGGGGAGCGGGGAGCAGCATACTTACCATCCGTGCGGCTCCCGGGGCGCTCCAGAGTGACGTCAGGGCGCCCCAAGCGCATGGATCACGTGATCGCATGGACACGTCATCCATGCGCATGGGGCGCTCTGACGTCATTCTGGAGCGCCCCGGGAGCCGCACGGATGGTAAGTATGCTGCTCCCCCGCTCCCCACTACTACTATGGCAACCAGGACTTTAATAGCGTCCTGGGTGCCATAGTAACACTGAAAGCATTTTGAAGACGGATCCGTCTTCAAATGCTTTCAGTACACTTGCGTTTTTCCGGATCCGGCGTGTAATTCCGGCAAGTGGAGTACACGCCGGATCCGGACAACGCAAGTGTGAAAGAGGCCTAATCCGAATTTCGGTCCGTTTTTTGCGGATCCGTTGTTCCTGAAAATGTTTCCGTATGTCATCCGTTTTTTGCGGATCCGCAAAAAACGGAAACATGTATACATTTCAATAATCAAATAAAGTTGTTTGGATTTCTTTGAAAAAAAAAAAAATATTTGCTATGTGTTTCCAGGAACGGATTCCGCAAAAAACGGAAGACATACGCAATGACATCCGAATGTCTTCCGTTTTTTGCGGAACCATTGACTTTGCATTGTACCAGGATCCGATTTTTCAGGAACATAATAGGACATGTTTTATATTTAAACGGACATGCGGAACGGAACAACGGAAACGGACAGCACACATTGTGCTGTCCGATTTTTTTTCCAGGACCCATTGAAAATGAATGGGTCCTGATCTGTTCCGCAAAAAACGGAACAGATCAGGAAAGAAAAAACGGACGTGTGAATGGACCCTAAGAGCCGGCGCTTGATGAGTGTGCAGTCACCCTCTTCCGCGCTGGACTTTGTATGTACTGGTGAATATACCTTGTACAGTCGTGCCGTAATCCTATTAGGACGCGCGTCGGGTCTTTCGCTGGTCAGGATTAGTTCAAGCACATAAGGTCTTTCAGCAGGTGTTATCAGTGTCCATCAGGGGGGTCTTTGCCCCAAACGCGTTTCGGGTCTGTTATCACCCCTTCCTCAGTGGTAATGAGTCCCCTCTATGAGTCACAGAGGAGGGGGGGGGGGTGCCAGAGAAAGTACCCGGAATAACTGAAATATATGCCAAACGTTTGGTTAATTTCTGTGACTTGATAAACAAAGAACTGTTCATTTTGCATATTTTTTTGTTGTGAGATTTTTCACACACACACTTAAAATTTAACGATCTAAACAACTCGCAGTTTACTGAATAAGAATATACCCGGCATGCAAAAATGCTGTCCCCCTCCAGATTTTTGGGGGTTCCTACACCCATGCCAACACACAGTTCCATGTAACCACAACTCCCAGCATTGCTCTGCCTCTCCCGATGTAGCAGACATCACCTTAGCTTCTTCCCCTCTTCACTGCCGTCCTCTCCTTCACTGGTCACATGATGGTGACATCATCGCAGGTCCTTCTCAACCAATGACTGTTTTACCGGTCACATGACCTGTGATGTCACCACAGGTCCTTCAGCTCTTCCACCTCATTAGATTCAATTGTATTGCCGTCATGTGGACGGCAATACAGTTGTATCTAGCAGGCAGGCAGGACATTCGGGGCCTGGGACAAAACATCCGGGGCCCAGGCCCCGACTATTTTAACCTAGCAACGCCCCTGGTGTCAGAGAAAACTGATCCGTCCCTATTGACTTGCATTGTGGGTCATGACAGATCCATCTTGCTCCGCATCCCATTACAGACATCTCCGGTATGAGAAGCCAACCAAACAGAACAGAATGCATTTTGGAGCATGGTGCCATATTCAACAATAACCCATTAATAGTTAATAATACAACGCAAACTTCAAAATGGATGAAAAGGCCGCGGTCTTTATTGGGGGTTACATAACTCAACCACTTTAAACCAATATAAAACCATATTAAATAATATTAAAGTCCATATACTGAAATAATTTAAGTCCACCCAGAATTCTGAGCGACTAACCCCCCCCCCTAAAATGAAACAAAGACTGCGACAAAATGCAGGGAGGGCGGGCTGGACAAGCCTATTCTCTTGACACGGCGACTGATCTCCACAGGTACGACACCTTCTTAAATAGGTAAACTTCCCGCCACACCGCACTGTTAGCCAATCCAGCTCCTAGATAAAAATAGAACAAGGCCCAGCAACCGGACAGCAACAGATTAACCAATGACAATCACTGACCCTTCAGCTAAACTGACCAATCCTGAAGCTGCCCGGTATCCAGCTGGCTTACTTCACCTGAGGAGAAATAAACACATACACCACAAAACAGAAAAAACGAAAGGGGGGGGGGGGGGCAGAAACCAAAACCCACCAGCACCATATGTCTCAATGGCACCATGAGGTGCAAAGCCCATTCAGGCCATGCCCCTATCATTCCGTTCTGTTCAGTTTTGTTCCCATTGACAATGAATGGGGTCAAAACGGAAGCGTTTTTCTCCAGTATTGAGCTCCTCTGCCGAATCTCAATACTGGAAAATGTAGACGCTAGTGTGAAAGTAGCCTAAGCTGATCCTCGCCAATCAGATATTGATGACCTATTCTGAGGATGTCATCAATATATATGGCTGAACAACCCCTTTAAAAAGTGATGTTAAATTTGCAGCAAATTATGTAAATGCACGGAACCCTGATATCTCCTCAGTGACTGCTCCTATTCACTGACAGCAAGCAGAGTTCAGAAGTGTCCACTATAGGGAAGTCATATTTTTATTACTGGGGTACTGTAGAACAACTTATATAAGGTAACCATAAATCTATAGCCTCCTTTTATATGAGACATCTATGAGAGAGCTCTCAGGTCTGACAGTATAGGTTTAGATTTACAGCTAAAAGCGCGCACATATGTGATAATCGCCCCCTATCGGTGACACAAGGGGATAGCGCGCGTCACCCTTTATATAGCGGAGTTAGTGGGCGTGGAAACGGGGCAGTGATACTGCTGCACGGCAGATGGGTGTGGTCAGGGCTCATGAGTGACAGGGGATGTGGGCGGTGCCTTGGTTGCGGCGATCTGGACTGCTGAGAGAGTCGGTGACCGTAGCAGTCAGCTGAAGGAGAGGTCACCGGAGTCTGGATGCGGTCTTCGTGCGTGTAGCAGTGCAGGTGGGTCCCTGGGTGTATCATAGGAGACGTATGCGGGATGTCAGCGCGTGACAGGATGAGATCCCTGGATTGTGTGCAGCTATGCATATGTAGTGTACTCTCGTATGTCGAGATAATGCACATGTAGAACCAGTCTGCGTTTTAATGTTTGGGTTCCCTTCCTATAGGGGTCTGGGGACGCTACAGATTTCTTTATGGGGCTCCTGTTCAGTACTGATGCAGCCCCCTACCTATATATTTGGGGCTTCAGAAGTATGAGGTTCCCTATGGTGCCTCTATATGGACCCTCCAGAATTAGGGCTCCATACCCTATGCTGAATGCCTGCATTGAAGTCCATGGATCCAGGACTTGGAATTCTGTTGGCAGTGCCCTCCTGGAATCCACCGACCCTTGTACCCGGTATCTGGCATACACCGACCCTTGTACCCGGTATCTGGCATACACCGACCCTTGTACCCGGTACCTGGCATACACCGACCCTTGTACCCGGTACCTGGCATACACCGACCCTTGTACCCGGTACCTGGCATACACCGACCCTTGTACCCGGTACCTGGCATACACCGACCCTTGTACCCGGTACCTGGCATGAGTTCTCATATCACACGACTTCATGTGACACATTGGTTTCTGGAGAAATCTTGCGCTTCTTAAGCACACAGAGCTCCTGGCACAGGGCAGAGGGCGGCGGGCAGCCACAGCCGCAAATATTTGCTCTTTTTTATTTTATTTTTTCCACTCATTAATTGAGTCCGGTTGGCAGAAATTGTGAGCAGGTTGTCAGACGTGGCTCTAATCTGCAGGAGGGTCCGAATAGTGACATCCGCCACACTGAATATGGTCGTAACCGTTGTGACTTCTCTGCTGTGGACTATAATGGGGTCTGTCTGGATTCCGTCATGTGGTTCGGCATTTCAACAGACAAAATGGGGCGGCATCCTGCGCTATGTTGCCCAAGATTTTAAATGGAATCCACAATGGAACCACCAGTGCAGATGTGAACACAGCCTAGGGCCCCTGCACACTAACGTGTGTGCCCCGTGGTCGTGGTGCGGGCCGCAATGCACGAGCACAGTCCGTGGGGCAGCCGCAGCAGATCACAAAAAGATAGGACATGTTCTATCTTTTTGCGGAACGGAAGTACGGGACGAAACCCCACGAAAGCACTCTGTAGTGCTTCCGTAGGGTTCCGTTCCTTACCATTCCGCATCTCCGGATTTGCGGACCCATTCAAGTGAATGGGTCCGCATCCGTGGTGCGGAATACCCACGGAACGGCACCCGTGTATTGCAGATCCGCAAATGCAGTCCGCAATACGGCAACGGGAAGCACACGTTCGTGTGCAGGGGGGCCTTAGGTCCATGATGACATGAGTGACAGTGGTTCATCCGTGAAGAAGTCCTGCGAAGGATCCATGTTTGGTCTGTGTGTTCGTTTCTTGCCTTTTATGTATCTTCTGTATTCTGTGGACAAAGCTAGGCCGAAAATTAATTTCCGGACCAGAACGTATTCAGGCAACGAACCGCCAAAACCACGGACCGAACACGAATGGCATCCAAGTTGTGTCTGTGATTTTCATGGATCTGTAATCCCCGACAAAAACGGGGCCTGCTTTCGTGGTGTCACCACAGTCCAAAGAGAACCACTGATGTGACTGCACACGTGAAGCTCAATGGATACATGAGTGGTCCGTGGAGAACACGGACGGCACATGTCCACGATTCACTGATGGGTGAAAGAAGCCTTAGGCCCCTTTCACACGAGCGAGTCCCACACATTAGGGAGAGCGCCCATCCTGACCTCCCAGCACTAACGGGGTCACATAGCATTATATTCATTTATGATACTAGCTAAGTTGCTAACCCTTACAGTTCTGGACGGTAAGGGGTACATAGCATCGTAAATCTATATAATGCTATGCGACCCGGTAAGGACGGGAGCTGCTGCATAGTCATGCTGCGAGTCGGATGCATGGGCCTTATGTACTGGGGGTGAAATGGTGACCTCGTAGGAATGTATGGAGTTGCAAACTGGACAGTTCAGTTGTTATTTGTGCCAAAGTCGCATTTGACCGCCTATTTGTTGGCATCACAACCCCGATTCATATCAGTAGAAGCCTTTAGTCCCCTACTCGATACCACCCGGAGTCACAGTGAAGCCAGTGCAGCACTGGTATAACATTTATGGGGCCCTAGTGTGGAAATAGTTAGGAATCTATCTAGACCAATGATGTGAAACTACAGTTTCCAGCATGTTGGGAGTTGTAGTTTTACAACTTTAGAGGGCTGCAGGTAAGTCTGGACGAAGTGAATGAATTTGCTTTTTAGAAGCCTCACACGAATTTTGCAAATAGACCCTACTACATGCAGGAGGAGAAGTGGGGCAGACGGACAGTTTCTAGGCCGCTTGGTCCCCAGTGCTGGGTGACAATGAGGCGCCATGCACTCCAGGAATGGCTACAGGAGGGAAGAGGCGCTAGAGAGGAATGAAAGGGAAATGCATTGCTCAGCACTGGCGCTCTGCTATACACAGCGGCTCATCCTGCAGTGCTGACGATGGCAAGGTGAGCCCTGGAGGTGAGCACCCACTGGGCCACCCTGGCATCAGCACAGCTACCTCCACCTAGTGTCCAGCTGGCTTATCATCCACAGGGATCCTCCTATTCTCTTAAATCCTCATACACTTGACCTTTGCCCAGCCGTGCACTTGAATGGGTCCACAATCGGGAACAGCTGGAAATAATGCCATAAAATTAAGAAAAACAACCATAAACGACCTGTTAAATCCCCTGCGCTGATGTTCTGGTGGGCACAGGTTTTTCCACATCACTGCCGCGGCCAGCGAGTGGCCTTGGGAGAATCGTGCCATACATACTGGCATCAATGCTGAGACCAGTGATTGGCTGCAGCATTCAAGTGGATGTACGACATGTCATGGCACCCGGCCAGTTTAAAAAAAAAAAATGTTCATCCGGTATCAAGGGAGCATCAGTGCTGGATGGGCAGCGGATTTAACTGGTGAGTTATGGCTATTTTATATATGGTAGTTTTTTTTATTTTATAGCTTTTCCACTGTTAGGTTCGTTTTTGAAACTACCGGTAACCCCTTGATTCCACATAAATGTGACCATTATATATGTATTCTACCCGGGATGGACTGGCCATAGACCCTATATGGAGTTTTTCCGGTGGGCCGAGGCACAGGGGGCCGCCCAAACTCTCTCACGGCCCCTGGCCAGGTACATAATTATTTGATGTTCTCAGCATTAATTAGTGCTAGGAGCATCGGGTACTTATTATACACCTGGACAACAGCGGCAGGTCCCCTTCTGAATTTAAATGTATCATGGTTCTCCGAACATTGATGCAGCAGAATTTTCTGCTGCAATGAGGTATTTTGTTATGCTGGGGCGGTATATTGTGCTGCACTACAGTATTGCTGGCCCCGTCTACTTCTTTAGTCCCTGCCTACTTCTGGCTTGTGTTGTCCCACCTTCTGTCAATTTGGATTTGACTACAACATGGGGCCCCTTTTATTATTATTTTTTTTTTTCATTGAGTGGAAGTAGAATTACAGCACACAGAATTATGTATACACCACACATATACATGGTACATTGACATGACCCACAGTATACATGTATATCTTTAAGGGTCCGTTGTTCTGGGTCCGCATCCGTTCCGCAATATTGTGGAACGGATGCTGACCCATTCATTTCAATGGGGCCATAAAAATGCGGACAGAACGTTGTGCTTCCGTACTTCCAGCATCTTTCTGGCTGCAGCAGTGACCTCTCTATTTTCCACATATTTCACTTTTGCAGTGAAATCCTGCAAAATCCGGCAGGTCAATTTCCTGCACGGAATGAAAAAGCAAAGTGTACGTGAGATTTGTCTAATCTCATACACTTAGCTGGCGCTGTATTACACTGCGGTATGCAGGTATCCTAAGGCCTCTTTTACACGGGCGTCATGGATTTGGGCCGGATAACATGCGGGTGCGACGCGAGAAAATGCGCAATTTTTCTGCGCAAGTGCAAAACATTTTAATGCGTTTTGCACGTGCGTGAGAAAAATCGGCATGTTTGGTAACCAAACCCGAACTTCTTCACAGACGTTGAGGTTCATGTTTGGGTTAGGTGTTGTGTAGACTGTATTATTTTCCCTTATAACATGGTTATAAGGGAAAATAATAGCATACTTAATACAGAATGCTTAGTAAAATAGGGATGGAGGGGGTTAAAAAAGAAAAAATTTAACTTGCCTTAATCCACTTGTTCGCGCAGCCCGGCTTGTCTTCTTTCTTCAGGACCTGGGTAAAGGACCTTTTAGGACATCACTGCGCTCACCCTGGTGACGGACCATGTGATGAGCGCAATGACGTCACCACAGATCCTTTTCCCATTGCACAGCAAAGATGAAGACAGAAGAGAAGCCGGGCTGTGCGAACAAGTAGATTAAGGTGAGTTAAATTATTTTTTAAATATATATTTTTTTTAACCCCTCCAGCCCTATTGTACTATGCATTCTTTGCAAAATAATAATGATCGGGTCCCCATCCCGATCGTCTCCTAGCAACCGTGCGTGAAAATCGTACCGCATCTGCACTTGCTTTTCACGCAGCCCCATTTACTTCTATGGGGCCTGCGTTGTGTGAAAAACGCACAAAGTAGAACCTGCTGCGATTTTCACGCAACGCACAAGTGATGCATGAAAATCACCGCTCATGTGCACAGCCCCATAGAAATGAATGGGTCCGGATTCAGTGCGGGTGCAATGCGTTCACCTCATGCATTGCACCCGCGCGGAAATCTCACCCGTGTGAAAGAGGCCTAAGAGTACGGCTACGCTGCGACATTCCACATAATGACTGTCCATGGTGTTGCAGTGTGACAGTCTAAAAAAATCTGGACTTAATGGATTTTGTGTTGCAAGTCGCACATGATTTTTACCCCATTGACATTAAAGCAATTTGTGTGCGACGCGCAACTCGCCTGCGACTTGGCAGTATTTTGACGGCCAAATCAAAGCTCTAAAATAGTCGTGCAACAGCAAGTTGAAGACAAGTCGCACATATTTTTATGTTGTGCAAGTTTTCTGCTGCAGAATGGTCATTTCACGTGGAATACAATTATTTACTGAAGCAGACATGCCTGGAGGGGTGGTGGGTCTTCTTTAAAGCGCATCTGTCAGCAGATTTGTACCTATGACACTGGCTGACCTGTTATACGTGCCCTGGCAGCTGAAGGCCTCTGTGTTGATCACATGTTCATATGTGCCCGCATTGCTGAGAATAATTATGCTTTGCCATATGCAAATGAGCCTCTAGGAGCAACGGGGGCGTTGCTGTTACACCTAGAGGCTCTGCTCTCTCGGCGACTGCTGCACCCTGTCCAGCATGCACAGTTCAGTAACCACGCACCGGAAGAACGAGTCTGACATAATCCGTGCAGGGTTTCTACTCCCGCCCCAGCCATGACTGGCAGTTTCTTCTCTTTAGTCCCTCCTAGATAAGTACTAGAAAGAAAAGGCCTGCATCAGATATACACGGCTCATTGTCTCAGCACCAGCTCAGTAATGGTTTGTTAGAAAAGCCCTAGCCACAGGTCTACACACCATAAAGGGCGTGATTGCCATTTCTTCTTGCTCCCTTGTGGGAAGGGTTTGTACAAGTCTTTGTGGATTTACAGTCTCTTTTATATATCATTTTTACTTTTATCCTACTTGCTGTTAGGAGCTGGATACATTGTGGCCAGACGTTTTTAGCTTGTACCCCCTGGAGCCCTTGTCTGTCGGTGTCCTCTGATAGCAGAAACGTATTTTCTTAAATCGCCACATGGTCACCACTTGTAAGTTTTGCGCAATCAGACACCATCCACATGCATGCAGACTGAGGGTAGAGCGATGATTCTACTGATTATTTTGGAAATTGAAGAAATCGTTTAGCACAAATAAAACCCACGTCAGCCGTAGACCACAAAGCATCCAACTGCATCCTGACTCTTTACCTTACCAAGGATTTTCTAGACTAAATTGTAGCAAACCCTCAACTGTCATAAATGTTGGTTCTCTGTAGGATTTCAGTCTCTGGTTGTAAATGGATGTTTCCCTTCATTGATGGGAAGCAGAGGTCTTCTACACTCTGGTCTAAATCTATCCCTCCCCTGGCGTCAGATGCGCCCCAGTGACTGAGGCACATCTTTGCTGGTGTAGATTCCAGATATATTGTATGCCAACTTTCTGTTGTAGATCCAGATGTTGTAAACTACATCTCCCACCATGCCCTGCTGCAGGCTGATGGCTGTAGGTAGTCTGGGCACGCTGGGAGTTGTAGTTTTGCAACAGCTGGAGGGCCTCAGATTGGCCACCCCTGGTGTAGATGATGATGATAAATGTGCCAGGCCTTACATCTCAGTGAAAGCGCACAAAAAGTCGTAACATTTTGTACAAGGGTAGTGCGCACCACAATTTGTGACTTTTTGATGCCAAAAAACTGGTGTAGGGGAATGAGAAATGTCCCCCGAAGTCTATTAGAAAGTTGCAGAACTTGTCCCGGCCACAGTTATGTCATCTTCTTATTCATAGCTGTGCCTGTGATCATACAGAATGGCACTCGCCGCTTCCTGCCCAGCCGCTCCGTAAATATTTGCGAACACTGTGGATGATTAACCTTTTGAGATCCGCACTATTCTGCAAAGGTCCCGGAAGCAGTGCTGTTTAAAATTGGTATTCTTTTTTTTTATTTTATTTTTTTTATACATTTGCAGAATTGTTCATGAACATGTCTACTAAGGTTTGCAATTATAGGTTGCAGTCGCCTCATTGATACGCCTTATTCCTGATGGTCGAGTCTTTCCTGCCTGACAACTCCTGGGTTGTCTCCCTCGCCTAGGGGAGGTTGCAGCATCACAATTCCTGAAAGCAAATTCCTGCAGCACAGAGACGTCACAAGCTTGGTGTCTCGGGATCTGCGGATAGGATTTCCCTCGTTATTAAGGTTTCCATCTCCATTTTGACAGTTTGCTCAGGAAGCTGCATCTCAGACAGGCTGATAAGGTCAGGAAGGAAGGGGGAGGGGGATGCCGATAAGAAAAGGGTCTGTGTTTATGATACAGTCAGCTGCCCTATGGGTTGACACCCAGCTTTCCCAGACTTCTGAGCGAAAAATCTGACTTAGGCCTCATGCACACGGCTGTTGTGGTCCCCAATGCATGGGGAACGTCTGTGTGGCGGCCGGGATGGATCGAGACCCATTAAACTTAAATGGGTCCATGATCTGTCCGCACCACAAAAAATATAACGTGTTCTATTTTTTGTGATGTGGAGGCACGGACAGAAACACCACGGAAGCACTCCGTAGTGCTTCCGCGGGGATCTGTGCCTCCGTTCCGCACCACAGCTCCGGATTGCGGACCCGTTCAAGTGAATGGGTCCGCATCCGTAATGCGGGGAGCACACGGCCGGTGCCTGAATACTGTGGACCCGTTGTTTGCGGGCCGCAATACGGCCACGGCCGTTGCCTGGCAGTGTGCATTAGGCCTTAGGGCTCATGCACACGGCCGTGGACGTATTGCGGCCCACGTATGGCGAATCCGCAATACACGGGCACCAGCCGTGTGCACCCCGCATGACCTATTCAAGGGAATGAATCCGCAATCCGGGAGGTGTGGTGCGGCACGGATCGGAAGCACTACGGAGTGCTTCCGTGGTGTTTCTGTCCGTGCCTCCGCACCGCCAAAAATAGAACATGTTCTATTTTATTACGGTGAGGATGGATCACAGACCCATTCAAGTTGAATGGGTCTCGATCTGTCCTGGCAGCCGCACGGATGTTTCCCGTGCTTTGGGGACCAAAAATTGCGCAGGTACGGCTGCACAGCGGCCGTGTGTATGAGCTCTTAGAGGAGTATTGATTTATTCCTTGCTCCTGTATCCATGAGCAGCCAGGCAAATTTTTCATCCAGGAAAGCAAGGGGGATCATGTGTCGTGGTTGTCACCCAGCTTTCCCATGGACAGATATAAGGACTAAGCAGCAGTTATAATCTGGGGACTGTTTACTGCTACTTTGCTCTAGCATTGGAAATGCCCTTCCCCAGTTACAGGGTTCAAAGTGTCAGGAACGTCACCTTCCAATCTGCATAGGATACTGAATGATCTGTTTGTGTTGTCACAGACTGATCCTAGCAACGTTCTCTGGGGGTCCGCAGCCGTCGTCACCCAGGCAGAGCATTCATGTGTAAAGCAAACTGATCTGCATCTGAATTATAGAGAATAGTCCCAGATGCGGCACCTCCCTAAACACAAACCGTGCAGAACTGGTGTCATGGAAATTACTTCCTCATACTCTGATCTTTCATCAGCCCAGAGACTTCGCATGCAGATACAGTAACGGACTTTTACACGTTAGTAGCAATTGTTCACCCCCAGGCAGTTTGCATTAGTCTGTGTAAAGGCTGTTTACATGAGTGCCGATCGACTTATCACCGACCGGTGCCCGACATTGTACCCCCATTGTTTATAGGGAGCTTTACAATGCAAATATCTTTCTGAATGGAGTGGCCAAGAGTATACAGACAGAGCGCCAGCATTGACCACTATAATACTACCCCTTTATACAAGAATATAACTACAATAATACTTTCCCACCGTACAAGAAAGTAACTAATACTTCTCCTATAATACTGCCTTCTATGTGCAAGAATGTACAATGTATTCGGAAAGTCTTCAGACCCTTTTTTCACATATTTTTTGTTGTGCTAAAATAAACAAAAAAGTACAAATCACTCCCCATCATTCTGCACTCAGTACTCCATAATGAGAAATTATAACAGAATGATAGTTTTCATTAAGAAGATGTATGTACTAAATGTATCCATTTAGCTTTCCCTCAACTCTGATCAGTCTCCCTGTCCCAACCGGTAAAAAAAAACACAGCATGATGCTGCCACCACCGTAGGGATGGTATTGGGCAAGTAATGAGCAGTGCCTGGTTTCCTCCAGTCATGCCATAAAGCCCAGATTGGTGGAGTGCTGCAGTGATGTCCGAACTTCTGGAAGTATACTATGTACAAGATTATAACTATTATAAAACTGCCTCCTATGTACAAGAATATAACTACTATAATACTGCCTCCTATGTACAAGAATATACCTACTATAATACTGCTTCCTATGTACAAGAATATAACAGCTAAAATACTGCCTCCTATGTACAAGGATATAACTACTATAATACTGCCTCCTATGTACAAGGATATAACTACTATAATACTGTCTCCTATGTACAAGAATATACCTACTATAATACTGCTTCCTATGTACAAGAATATAACAGCTAAAATACTGCCTCCTATGTACAAGGATATAACTACTATAATACTGCCTCCTATGTACAAGGATATAACTACTATAATACTGTCCTCTATGTATAAGAATATAACTACTATATAACTGTCCGCTGCACTTCATTCTCCTCCTCCTGCACACTATCCTTACATTATTATGCCTCTGCAGTGTGTTTGGAGATTCGGTAATGTCTTATGTCCTCCTGTTTTGCAGGCTTCGGATTCTGGTGGACTGATGTGAGGTGCAGCTCTACTGCAGAGAAAATGTTAAAGCATTAAAAAGGTAGTTTCTCTGTTAGTGGTTAATGGGTGCAGCTCCCTGGTCACCCTGAGATCTGCAGTGGACATTTGGGAGGGGGGTTTCCATGCTGTACGCCACTCTTCATAAATCTGCCCCTGTGTGTTTTTTTTCTCTGTGATGGATCCTTCTCTTTAGGGCTCATTCGCATGACCTTATGGTCGGTGGGCCCGTGTTGTGGACCGCAAATAGCAGTCCGCAATGAAATGGCACCGGCCATGTGAATCCCGTATTGCGGTGCAGACCCACTGACTTGAATGGGTCCGCGATCCGCAAAAGATCATGCAAGAGCATTGTAGTGTTTCAGTGGGCTTCCGATCCATGCCTCCGCTCCGCAAAAGATAGGACATGTCCTATCTTCGGCCGTACCTTGCGGACCCATTTAACTCGCGGAGTGCACATGGCCAGTGCCTGTATATTGCGGACCTGCTGTTTGTGGTCCGCAATATGGGCACGGAAACCTTACGGTTGGGTGAATGAGCCCTTAGATAAAGGGAATCTTTCGCCGGCTAGCTCAGCTGAATGTAATTTCACTTGGCGATCTGTTGCTTCGTTTTGAAAGAAAAAAATAGTTTCAACCCATATGCAAATGAGCAGATAGGTGCACCGAGGGCCAAGCCATTTTGTGCACTCTTCCTCCTGCTTCCTCTGCCAGCCCCTCCCCCTTCAATAGAATGAGATGGAGAGGGACTGGCAGAGGAAGCAGGAGGAGCAAGGGTGAACAGAGTGGCTTGATGGATTAAAAGTGCCTCTTTTTCCAGAATGAGGTAACGGATAAGTAAATGGTGTCATTACATACAGCTGAGGTGCCTGGTTTAAAGTTAATTTCCTGGTGACAGACTCCCCATTAAAATTATTGCTAAGCAATGAACAGGGCAATGCAAATCAAGTATTAAAAGACGCTCCCTGTCAGCGTGATATAAATCCATCAGAGCAATAAATGGGGACATCTCTGGATCCATGTGAGGTATAGGGCTGGTTAGAAAGAGGTTGTCATGGACTATATGATGTCTGATTTTTCATTTTTTACATTAATCATGGGATAACGCCTTTTAATGCACATTAGATTGTCCTCTTTGGTAGCGCCCCCTGCTGTTTCTTCTGTGGTCGACATTCTGGTCCATCTTTTCCGACATTCAGTGGTGGACTAAAGGCCTCTTTCACACTTGCGTTGTCCGGATCCGGTGTGTACTCCACTTGCCGGAATTACACACCGGATCCGGAAAAACGCAAGTGTACTGAAAGCATTTGAAGACGGATCCGTCTTCAAAATGCGTTCAGTGTTACTATGGCAGCCAGGACGCTATTAAAGTCCTGGTTGCCGTAGTAGGAGAGGCGAGCGGGGGAGCAGTATACTTACAGTCCGTGCGGCTCCCGGGGCGCTCCAGAGTGACGTCATAGCGCCCCATGCGCATGGATGACGTGCCATGCGATCACGTCATCCATGTGCGTGGGGCGCCCTGACGTCACTCTGGAGCGCCCCGGGAGCCGCACGGACGGTAAGTATACTGCTCCTCGCTACACTTTACCATGGCTGCCAGGACTTTAGCGTCCCGGCAGCCATGGTAACCATTCAGAAAAAGCTAAACGTCGGATCCGGCAATGCGCCAAAACGACGTTTAGCTTAAGGCCGGATCCGGATCAATGCCTTTCAATGGGCATTAATTCCGGATCCGGCCTTGCGGCAAGTCTTCAGGATTTTTGGCCGGAGCAAAAAGCGCAGCATGCTGCGGTATTTTCTCCGGCCAAAAAACATTCCGTTCCGGAACTGAAGACATCCTGATGCATCCTGAACGGATTTCACTCCATTCAGAATGCATTAGGATAATCCTGATCAGGATTCTTCCGGCATAGAGCCCCGACGACGGAACTCTATGCCGGAAGACAATAACGCAGGTGTGAAAGAGCCCTAACATGCTCAGTGGCTTCCCTGCTTCCTTCCTCCTCTCAGTTCTGGCCTAGTAATCCTATAGTGAAGCGGCCATCACTCTCGACCAGGGATCAGCAATCTTTGGAACTCCAGCTGCTGTGAAGCTACAACTCCCAGCATGCAAACATGCTCGGCTGTTCTTCTGGGAGTTCTAGTTTTTGAACAGCTGGAGTACCGGAGGTTGCTGATTCCTGCTTTAGACAGTGGAGAAGGAAATTGGGGGAGGGCATTATATATCATATGCATCGGTGGGGTTATATGTGAGGGAATGTTTTCTATATATAGGGGAGGAAGGGGTTAACAAGAGATATTTACAGTGCATTCTGGGAGTGGCTGGTACTTGATGAGCTGCTGTTCACCGACAGAAAGGGAGCAAAGTCCTCTCTCTCTCTATCTATACACTTACTTATTTTTTATTTTTTGGGGGGGTTAACCCCTTTAATTCTAAATCTTCTGTTTTGTCAGGGACATTTGACGCATGTTGTCATGTGACTGCTTTTTGGACTCGCAGACCCCTCATGCTTTGCTGTTATGGACATCTGTACGCCCGTCCTCCCCTATGCTCTGCTCCTGTCTGCGCTGCTTCTCGTGGCCGTCTCTGGCACCCAGCAATGTGCCCCTCAGGTCATCCCGGATATGGTGATTGACATAAGCCAGGCAGTGGCACGCGGTGCACGTTTCACTGACCCTTTAAGCGTGATCAGCAAGGAGGAATGCGTGTTGGCCTGCTGCAAGCAACTGGATGTGGAAGGTAAGGAGCCGGATTGTTCTACACGTATGTAACGTGGAAGATACCGCCATTGCACACATTCCTATTTTGCGCTGGTCAGTTCACGCTTTCACTGGCAGTAAGGTGTCTTTCTATTTTCCAGGTCTTGAGGAGTGTAATCTTATGGTCTTCGATGCCAGGAAAAGCCAAGGAGAGCCGAACTGTTACATCTTCCACTGCCCCACGATAGACTCGTGCCCCTTGACGCCTAGTCGGGGGGTCTTCAGTTACAGCTTATGGTCAGGTCAGTGACCCCTGAGAACAGTCTTAACTATGTGGTCAGCTTACAGGTCCTTAAATCCCACCCAATTTCCATAGCGAGTTTGGCTGCCCATTGTAATGGTGACGTTTATACCAGTAGCATTCATTTGCTCCCCCTAGTGGTCAGAGTCAGAATGATAGAAATGTTTTAACTGAGGGCCCAGTGGGAATAATGGATCAGCTGTTGGATTTTATTAGCTGGATGTACCCCTTCCTCCCTTACCTGCCATTTCTTACAAACCTCTTCACTGGAAAACCTGCATTACAGCAGTGATTGCCAGCATTATTGCTTCCAGGGGCATGGTCACCCACCTTTCCCAGTTTATTTAGCGGTATAAAAGCAGCAGATGTGTCTCTTAATAACTATTCAGGACACTGGAAAAGCAGGATAAAATGTGTATGATAGCTGTAATGGGCGCCATATTGATTGTCACCCAGTACTATGGTGAGACCTGACCCTGGGATGGATCAGTGAGCGTGTGCACCGAGTGTAGACAGATGTACGACATTTAGCACATCTGCACCGTGCATGCCAGAGACACGCCCATTTTTATAGGATGGCTCCACCCCTTTTCGCAACACATTTCAGGAAAAGGGAAGGAAGATGTCCAACTGTGTAGGAATTTAGAGAAGCATGCATTTAACCCCATCTGTTCCAGTACCTCGGACCACAGTGCACCCCTGGGCCCATGCAATTAAATCTACTCTACATCTTGGAAAATCACAGAGGGACAACCATTAAAATCTAATCTTTAATATTACAATTCAGACCTATGACCGTTTAGTATAGGGTAATAATAAAGCAGTGTAGATATGCATACAAGATACTACTCCACCATAACTACTAGATCTGTGCGTGTGTTGGATTCTGGAAACATAAATATCTATACATCCCCTGAATTGTGTATAGCAGGTATGGCCAACCTGCAGCTCTCCAGCTGTTGCAAAACTACAACTCCCAGCATGCCCAGACTGTCTACAACTATCAGCCTACAGCAGGGCATGGTGGGAATTGTAGTTTTACAACAGCTGGAGAGCCACAGGTTGACTCTCCCTGGTGTATAGGTATACACGTTCCTATACACCATGCAGTATGCTATTGTCTCTGGGTGAGCAACTTAAATAGGACCTGTCATCTCTCCTGACATGTCTGTTTTAGTAACTACTCACATTCCCCATGTAATAACAATTCTGGGGCATCTACTCTTATGATCCTATGAGGTGACATTACTTTATCATTGCTCCAAGAAGTTCTGAATGAATTACTAGCCATTTGCAATGAAGGTCCAGATGGGTGTTACTAGTTGAGATGTGTCCCTGAACAGTCCAATCAGTGCTGTCAATGTCAGACTGCGCAGGCTCAAACCGCCAACTGGTAACACCCATGCGGACCTTTACGGCAAGCAGTTTAATCATAAATTCTAGCAGGACTAATAAAGGAATGGAACAACATAGTCATAACAATAGATGCTTCAGATTTGTTTCTATATGGAGCCTGCAAGTAATTACTAAAACAGACATGTCAGGAGACGTGGTAGGTCTTCTTTAAAACCTCTTTCACCTTGGGACTCGCAAGTACCATCTTGTATTGCTTAGGCCTCATGCACACGACCGTTGTTTTGGTCCACATCCGAGCCGCAAATAATTTTTTGGCTTGGATGCGGAACTATTCACTTTAATGGGGCCGCAAAAGATGGGGACAGCACTCCGTGTGCTGTCCGCATCCGTTGCTCTATTCCGTGGTCTGCAAAAAAAAATATAACCTGTCCTATTCTTGTCCTTTTTTTGCGTCCGTGCCGTTCTGCAAATTGCGGAGCGCACACGGACCCCATCCGTGTTTTACGGATCTGCAATTTACGGACCTTAGTGTCATATCATGGCAGATCAGGCCAATATTTGACTGTTCAAATGCCTGCAGGTGCCCTTAATAAGGAGAGTGGAGTAAGCTGCTGTCAGACACCTGTCAGCAGCTAATGTTTCTTGTGAACAAGGATTGAACTTTGAGTTGGCGCTAAATCCGCTTAGACGAGTTCAGCAAAGGACGGAAAGGGAAGCTAGAGACCGATCCATCAGACTGGCAGTTCAAGGGATTTAACTGTGAACAGCATTCTGCAGCCTGCTATGTACTGTATAATCATGCAAGCTGCAGAAGCCAAATGGTTCAATGTCGTTAATGCAAAGCTAATAAATAGCCTTTTTAGCACTAAAGACATTGAATCAATAAATAAAAAAATCTAAATGTGTCTGTTGCTTTTTAAAGGTGCCTCTGTGATTCTTTGATACCCCATTAAGTAACTCTGAGCCCCCTAATGGTCAGTTCTGTGAATTTTATGTGTCTATATCTTCAAATGCTGAGTGACAAAACCTAGGACCTAGACAGTAATACATCCCCTAATTGTACTATTTTTTTCAGAGCTCTGCAGATTAACCATTCTGGACTCCTGGAAAGCTGGGTGATGAGCAATATGCCACAGCTACTAGAGACCTAAAAAGGAATCCTGCAGTGAGGGATGTTTTCCTGGTTGGCAGCCATATTCGTTCTCACCCAGATTTCTGGTCCCAGAGCAGATATATCTGTTCAATATCGTTCCATTGCTTTCCTAGAGATTCTTATTTCTTTATTATAATTATTCCAGAGACTCTTCACCCGGAAAAACGTGACCCTGAGAAAGTGCAGCAGAAGTCTAGTGATCACAGCAAAGTGCAGAGTTCTCCCGGAAGGACGTCAGGATCAGCTATGCACCCCCCCTCTGGTTCTACAGAGTCTGGTCCACTTGACCTTAACAACAAAAAAAACACCGCTCCTATTGATTCTACAGAGTCTGGTCCACTTGACCTAAGCAACAAAAAAAACAGCGCTCTTATTGGTTCTACAGAGTCTGGTCCACTTGACCTCAACAACAACAAAAACAGCGCTCTTATTGGTTCTACAGAGTCTGGTCCACTTGACCTAAGCAACAAAAAAAACAGCGCTCTTATTGGTTCTACAGAGTCTGGTCCACTTGACCTTAACAACAAAAAAAACAGCACTCTTATTGGTTCTACAGAGTCTGGTCCACTTGACCTCAACAACAACAAAAACAGCGCTCTTATTGGTTCTACAGAGTCTGGTCCACTTGACCTCAACAACAAAAAAAACAGCGCTCTTATTGCCTCGCAGGAACCAGCCAAACATGTTAAGGAGGAACCAGCCAACTCCTCCCAAAAAATCACCACTCAGCTCCTCCACCTGGCAAACACAATCGATCAACACCTGGAGAAGATGGAATCCAAGTCAGCAGCTTTGAAGGACAATCTCCAAGTCCACTTCCCCTCCCCCGTCGCTGCCACAGTCCCCACAATCCAGGCGACAACCATTCCTATCCATGGAGAGGTGAAGAAAACTCTCCCTGATGCCAAAGAGGCAAAGCCTGGCATAGTTACATATAAGATGCCAGATAACTTAAAAATTTTTCCTACTGTAGCTGCCAAGCAAGTTGACACCGTACCCAAGAAAACATCACTCAGCACTGCTGCCCCTAAACCTGTACACCGAACAAAGGCCAATCTCATTGTGACCTCTGCCTCTTTCCAGGATACAAGTGGTGCCCACAAAGTGCCTAGTTCTGATAAGAGTGCCAAGCTTCCTGGAAGTGATCACTCTGACAACAGTGGCACACCCATGGTGACACCAAAGAAGGTCAGTCACCCGCTGCCCCACACAGAGGTCCCAGCCCTTGCTACAGTCCATCAAACCAGACCCCCCCAGATGGTGACTCACCCTGCACCTTTACAGACGTCACCAAGGAAGGAAATAAAACCCAGCACCAAGACTAATGACCAACCGTCGGCCAGTGACGAGGTCAAGACGCCTGGGCAAACTCTGACTGTAACCCATCCCTCATCACAAAAAGAACCTGTTCTCAATCTGGAGGAATCTCCTAGGAAAGCTGACAGCACAGCATCTGAGGGCATCCTTTCATCACTGGAGGATAAGAGCGGTCTGGTGGCTGCTCTAGTTTTTGGGATGTTGTTTCTCCTGGTGATAATTGGTCTGATCAGCCGCAAAGTGTCAGAAGTGCGACGCAGGCATCAATACACCAAACTAGACTATCTAATCAATGGGATGTACGTGGACACCTGAGGTGTGTAGCAGCAGGTCCTTCCCCACATATGGACAGGACAGACCCCACCAGCTGCTCTGGTCTTCACTACAACACTGGCCATATTGACATGGGGGGGGGGGGGGTACTTGCCGCAAATATGGCTGAGTGGACGGACACATATTCATCTCCCAGTGCGGAGATACAATAATTGATTTTGGAAAATCGGTAGAATAAAATAATTTCCGTAGTCGTCTTCTATCCCTGAAAATTCTATTCCAGCAACTTTTTAGTTTTGTTTTTTGAAAAATAATTGACCCCCTAAGATGGCCATTATTACAATACCGGCAGATTGTCACCCAACGTTCCTGGATTCCAAAATGGTAGATCTAGTTATGCAGCAGTACATCAACCAAATGCATTTTGTTCCACAACTAGACAGAATTTGGAAAAGCTGGGTGACCACTAATAGCATTATCATTACAGCTTGTATTGGGCTTGTTGTCCAGCTTTCCTAGCGTCTCAAATGGCAAAATCTGCCTACATCAGTAGGGTCCTGGGATCTTCTAATGCAGTAAAGAATTCTGATTGGCTAAGGACCTGGGATCCTTGGGCCTCTTTCACACGAGAGTGACGGATTGGCTCCGGATGCGTTCAGAGTGCGTTCAGTGAAACTCGCACCATTTTGCAAGCAAGTTCAGTCAGTTTTGTCTGCGATTGCGTTCAGTTGTTCAGTTTTTTTCCGTGCGGGTGCAATGCGTTTTTCACGCGCATGATAAAAAAACTGAAAGTTTACAAACAACATCTCTTAGGAACCATCAGTGAAAAACTTGCTTGCAGATGCAATACGTTTTTCACTGAAGCCCCATTCACTTCTATGGGGCCAGGGCTGCGTAGAATATAGAACATGCTGCGTTTTTCACGCAACGCAGAACTGATGTGTGAAAAAAAAAAAATACATGTACACAGACCCATTGAAGTGAATTTTGTGAAATGGCCTTAGTGCTATACAATTTCTTTTTCTACGTGGCAGATACTATATCTTCATTGAGGTTTGAAGCACAGAGGGGAAGATTTATCAAACGCCATTCTAGATCTCCTATGCGCCAAAGTGATTCACTTAATTAAGATTTAGATTGATCTTAATACATTAGGCATGTCTCCAGCCCTTGGTGCACCAAAAACTCAAATCAGCCAATCACAGGCCACGGCGGTGTCCTGTTCCCCTTACGTCATGTGACCATCTGTCATGACTCAAGAGAAGCCAAACACCACAGAAGCCTGTGATTGGCTGCAGCAATGTCAAACTGGATGTTGACATCAGAGGAGCCCAGGCCTGCAGGAGAAGGAGCAGGGAGCTGGCGCTGAGAAGCAGGTAAGTCATCTTCCCCTTGCAGATCCAGCAGAAATGTCCCCAGAGATCCCAGTGATGTCATAGGGAGCATTCGGCTTTGTAGCATGGATACAGAAAGTGGCTCTGGGGCTGACTTCTTTTAACCCTTTAATAGTTTTTGTTTATTTTTTGTTTTGTTTTGTTCCTTTGTTACATTCCAAATCCGGAACTTCTTAAGTTTTGCATCCACGTAGCCATATGAAAGCTTCATTTTTCAACACACCATTTTGGGTTACTTACTGATTCACTTTTATTAACCCTCTCTGGAGGGGATGGAAAAAACAGCAATTTTGTTGCACCCCCTACAACATAAATAGTGTATGAATATGGTGATACCAAATGTACAGATTTTTTAGATTTTTTTTTTTTTATACTCTGGCACAATGAAAATAATTTTTTGGGTTCCTGTATTCTGTGGCATCATTTTTATTTTTTTTTTCTTCTTGACATGTATGCATTTTTAATGGGGAATATTATTATTTATTTATTTTTTCTTCTCTTTTTTTTTTTAATATTAACAACCCCAACTGACAGCTGCATGGGGGAAAGTAATAGTTTCCGAAAAGGGGGCATGGCGTTGGTGGGGCAATCAGCCCTGGCACATTTATCATAGTTTACACTAGATTTCTGGTGTAAATGATGACTGAAATCCATGTCAGCTGCTGTAGATTTCAATCGGGCACAAAGACTTCCGGAGGTTGTGCTTAGTTTCTGATTAGTGTTGAGCGAACTTGTGTTTTAAGTTTGGCGTCCAAGGTTTGGGTTATGGATTCTGCTACTACGCACCATAACAAAGTTTTATGAGGAAGCCTATAAGAGCCATGGCCTGCATAGACTTCTATTATGATGGAATGCAATACAGAATTCCTCTTATAGGCTTCTGTGGTGCATGCCGTCATAGAATTCCGTTATGGTCCGTGGTAACTGAATCCATAATGGGATTTTTAGATAACTCTAATGCCGAACTTAAAACACAAGTTCGCGGAACAGGCATGCACCTAGTCGTAAATTAAATGCCTCCTCTGGCAGTGCGGGGGAAGTCAGGACTGGCGTAATACACGGTGGTCTAAATACATTTGCCCAGTTGTTTTAGAAATATTCCCTGCATCAAGCTCACCAAGGCTTAGCACAAAATGTCCTAGGGTCTCTATTCTTATGGCTCTATGTTGTGCCATTCTTTTATTAGAAGTTATGAAAGAATTGCTAGCAGTCTGCAGTAAGGGTACAGAGAGGTGGTAACCAGTTGGGGGCGTGTACCTGCACAGACTCACTCTATCCAATCAGCACTGCCTGACTGTGCAATTACACACCCTTAACTTGTTACCACCCCCTATACCAGTGATGGCAAACCTCCTACAGACCAAGTGCCCAAACTGCAACCCAAAACCCACTTATTTATCACAAAGTGCCACACGGTGGATCAGTCTATAGCAGATCGAGAGATCTTCTGTTCCCTTCTGACAGCTCTAGGTTGGGTGATAAACCTAAAAAAGTTGTCCCTAGTTCCAGATACCAAGGTAAATTTCCTAGGGGTTTTGCTAGATTCGGTAAAACAAACAATCTTCCTTCCAGCAGAAAGAATCCAGAACCTTCAATCATCAATCAGGGCCTTCCTAGGACGTTGCTCCTTCTCGTTCAGAGAAAAGATGAGCCTTTTAGGTCAGATGACAGCCTGCATGGTAGCAGTCCCTAGGTGCCAGGCCCATTACAGGGCCCTTCAGTCCTGGCTTCTAAGAAAATGGGACAAACATCTGTCCTCTTTGGACAGGAAAATCCTGATCCCGGGCCACGTAAAATCTTCAGTCCGGTGGTGGCTTCAAACAAAAAAAAATAATCTAAAAAAGGGCATGGTCTGGTTCAAAACCCCAGCAGTGCATGTTCAGAAGCGATGCCAGCGTAAAAGGGTGGGGCGCAAAAATATACTCCAACCTCTACCAGGGAGACTGGCCTCTGAAAATTGCAAATCAGTCCTCAAACTACACTGCAATGTAACCTGAATACTACAGTCCAGTACAGTATATCTTCCATGTACTTTATCATTTAGCTATAATAGCCTACATTCAGTGCGCTGCCTGTGCTGTTCATAGTGCGCCATAGTGCGCTGATGAATGGCAGGAAAAGACTAAGGCGTATTGGTACACCATAAACTTTTTCCAGGGTGCAGGTGCCCACAGAGAAGGCTCTGAGTGCCGCCTCTGGCACCCGTGCCATAGGTTCGCCACCACTGCCCTATACCCTTACTGCAGACTGCTAGCAATTTATTCATAACGGCTAGTAAAAATAATAAAGGAATGGCACATCATAGAGTCATAAGAGTAGATGCTCCAGAATTGTTATCACAGGGGGAATGAATGTAGATATAGAAACAGGCGTGTCAGGAGCAGTGACAGGTCCTCTTTAAGATTCCATATTTTGTGTCAAAAGTTTGGCACACAATTCAGTTGCGAAGTAAATCAACGGTTGGTATAAAGTTGCACAAGTGTCTAGCCGTGCACTAAATTTATAAACCCCTTTGAGACAGTGATAGACCTGGGGCGGCTGTAGACCGCCTGCCTAAGCTTATTCTGCCCTGTGTTTTTGCTGTTTGTATTATTACAATTCACGGCGATTGGCTGGAGCAGCTGGCTCCACCCGCTTCACCATTGTGACTGATCGTCGGATTTCTCAGCTTACAAAATGGGTGAAACTGTGCAATGCTTTTACCTATGTGATTACCCCTTCTGCTTCAAATTACATCCTCCTCTTGGCATCTGTCAATCAAATTACAATCTTTTCTGTCTCAACCATGGTGACCTAACAGAATGACCTGTCCTGGCTGCAGACTCATTTAGGAGCCTCCACTCATGAAGACAGAAGCAGTGATAGCCCAGGGCTGCCAACCATCTTCTAAGGTGGGAAGAATGGAATGCAACAGACATTTGCATCCTGTATTATACTCCAGAGCTGAACTCTCTCTCTATTTTATATATATATTACACACACACTACCCTCTGTATAAGTCGGCAGGTTGGGTCTGGACTTCCCAGTTGGGAAACCCCACCATGGCCAGAAGGTTTCCATAGCCCACCGTGGCCGCTTGCAGAATCGTAAGATCTTGTTTCAAAGCACTGTCCACTGCATTAATACGGCACTCACCACGATGACAACTGCTGTATTATTGCTGTAGACTGCAGATCCCCCCCCCCCCCTTAATGCCCAAGCCCCTTGTATACATTATACTTCCCTGGTACCTGCGTTGCTCCGGATCCCTGCACGGCCACCGCTGCATTTCCTCATCACTCGGATGAAAACATCCGGCGAAGAAAGCCACAACAGTGATGAGCCCCCTTGAGGCTGGTCACCATTGTTATTGGCTGCTCCCCCCCTGTCACCGGATCTTTTGATCGGCATGGTGGGGAGAAGCAGCGGTGGCCGGGAGGCAGGTAAGTATAATGTATACGAGGGGCACGGGCATTGGAGGGGATCTTTTAGATATCGGCTAACCCTTTTTAATCTTGGGGAACCCATTTAATTTTGTTCTGTATGAAACTGATCTTTAGAGCGTTAGCACATTGTGTAATTCTCATAATTAACACTAGAGGGAGCCCTTGTAACAACAGTCTCATTCTATAGTTATATGACATGCAACACTCATCTGGATCTACGCTGTAAGGGTCCATTCACACGGAATTGTGGACCCACTCATTTCTATGGGGCAGAACGATGTGCTGCCCGGATCCGGAATTGCGGATCCGCACTTCCGGGTCCGCAATTTCATTCCTGAAAAAATTAGAACATGTCCTATTCTTCTATTAAGTGTCGGCAATGTGCGGTCCGCAAAATGCGGAAAGCACATCGCCGATGTCCCTGTTTTGTGGATCCGCAAAACGCACACGGACGTGCCAATGGACCCTAAGGGCTCATGCACACGAATGTATTTTCTTTCCGTGTCAATTCATTTTTTTTTTGTTTTTTTTTTGCTAACCAGATGCGGAACCGTTCATTTCAATAGGTCCGCAAAAAAAACTCAGAAGTTACTCCGTGTGCATTCTGTTTCCGTTCCGCAGAAAAATAGAACATGTCCTATTATTGTCCACATTACAAACAAGGATAGGACTGTTCTATTAGGGGCCAGCTGTTCTGTTTCGCATAATACGGAATGCACACGGACGTCATACGTATTTTTTGCAGACCGCCAAATACATACGGTTGTCTGCATGAGCCCTTATCTGACTATTTTTTTTGTCACCGATTTTCGACGTGCCTTTTTTCATACACAGTACATGCTGCATTTAAAAAAAAAAAAAAAAAATACACCCAAAAAAACGCAATGCAAGTGAAGAAAAACACCACAATATAAAACCTGCACTTTCTATTGACTTACTAACATTTAGCTGCAGCAATTTTTTTTTTCTTTTTGTTGCAATTTTTTTTTTTTAATCCTGTTTCTGGGGGAAGGGGTTATGAAGGCTTCTAACCCCAGAGAAGGCACAAATGTTTGTGCCAAGCCCGTTTTGTGCAAGAACTTTAAACGTTATCCCTGTTTACACCAAGGTTAACTCTTTTCTTTAAAAAAAAAATGGGGCAGGAAGGGGTGGCCCAGTGTGGCCTGACTTATGGGTTCATTTATCAAACTGGTGGAAAGTAGAACTGGCTTAGTTGCCCATAGCAACCAATTAGCTTCCACCTTTCATTTTTGACAGCTCCTTTGGAAAATGAAAGGTAGAATCTGATTGGTTGCAATGGGCAGGGCAACTAAGCTAGTTTGATAAATGGCCTCATTGATATTTATGTCAAAAACGGTTATGATTTAGACACATCTTACACTAGTGGACTTTGTACTAAGCCAAGAATGTGAAATGGCGATCTTCGTTAATTTCTCCCCCTTTGTGAAACCAGCCATAAAGAGGATCTGTAACCACAAAATACAATGCGAGTTATACAGTAGGGGAAGCTGAGGGAAAAGATTCCATAAAGCCTGTAAATACACATTTATATCTTTGCTTTTTCCGTCTCCTGTGAACAGCTATCGGTACGGGAGGGAGATGTTATCGGTGGCTGACAGCTATATCTGTGTACACCCAATGCTTTCAATCACTGATAATGTGCTGCCCTCCGTTTTAGTGGTCCCAGATGCCATAGTCACATGTGACTACGGCATCTCAGGGGTTAAATTGCTGTGATTGGCATTACCGGCAATCCCCGCCATTAGCCCCGGACCTTTGCTGTTATGGTTATGGTGTGTTTCCTATAATTGCAACAGATCGTTGCCCTGCTTACCAGCATATACCAGTCCTTCTGCAGATGTCACCATGGTTTCAGCCAGATCCGGGACATTGGCACCAACAGCTGGACAGCACACACTATATCAGAGGAAAATGCAGCAACACTGCCACCTGCTGCCCAAGAACATACTTATACTGGTATTTCATGGCCACAGTGATGTTGAGGTTCAATCATAATTTACTGAAATATAAAAAAAAAAGAAGGAAGAAAGCTCCACTGCCTCCATAACACACAGAGGAAGCCATGTATAAATTGCTGTATCCACCATGGGGTGACTACTGTAATATTAGAAAAATGTCTGATCTATTTTTCCTGCCTGGATGTGAACCTCAAAGCAAATGAGAAATTCTTCAAAATATTGTAATATGCATAATCTTATTATGCTAGGAATGTGTGCCAAAAACTAAAGACCCTTTTACATGACGCAAAGAGCAGGCAATTACTGGGAACAAGTGTTCTCTCCCAATGATTGCCTGCTTGAGGTGGGAGCTACATTTACCTGCAGCAATCATCTCCTCTGTATGGTAACTAGTGATCACTCGTCCCCATAGAGCAGGGATCAGCAACCTTCGGCACACCAGCTGCTGTGAAACTACAACTCCCAGCATGCAAACATACTCGGCTGCTCTTCTAACTCCCATAGAAATGAATGAAGGATTCTGGGAGTTGTAGTTTCTGAACAGCTGGAGTGCTGGAGGTTGCTGATCCCTGCCATAGAGAATAACTGCTTCTGGGCAGCAGACCCCTGCCCAGAAAAAATAATTTAGGTGACCACATCAGTGATGCTTTCTCCCGATAGACAGGTGATCGGCGGCATCTTTAAACAGGAAATTTGCATACCCTTTTCCTAAAGGAGCATTACATGGCCTATACGACTCCTTACATCTACTAGGCTGTCTACAGAAGGAGAAATGGTACCCGAAAAAGACCTGCGACTCAGTGAAGCCAGGTCTCTGATGAGGGGTAATCCCGAAATAGCTGTCTTCAGATGATGCACGGCCTTAGCTATAATCCTAAATTATGTCTCAAGGCCTGTTTCAAAGGTCATACAATGACTTCTAGCAGTGTTCCTCAACTCCGGCCCTCAGGGCCCACCTACTGCTCAGGATTTGAGAATATCCCACAGAATGAATACCTGGGGTAAGTCCTGACGCACGGACACAAATGATATCACCTGCTTAATACTAAGGAAATCCTGAAAACATGACTGGCAGGTGAGCCCTGAGGACTGGGGTTGAGGAACCCTGACTTTTAGGATAGCTTCTTTATATCCAATGGTACAAGAGTCATAGAGTTCTTTTCATTTTGGAAAGAGAATTATTAGCAAAAGTGCAGAGGTAAGCCGAGAGACTAGTAGGCTTTTACCAGCAGGGGGCGACCTGTATGTGACAGTCTAGAGCACTGACAATACATAATCTCACTAAGGCGCCCATACACATTAGACTAAAGATCAGCAAAACAAACAATTTTCACCAAAATTATCATTTGTCAGATGGAATTTTTTTTTTTTTTATATAAACTTTTATTTTATTTTTTTTAGTTATCATACAAAAAGATACATGACAATATACCATTTACAATGCAATAAGATCCAAGTGTCCGTCAGTTCTAGTCCATAAAGCATAGTTAAATATGATTTCATGCAAATACCCATAATTAAATAGATATTGACCAAACTCAGATAGAGGTCTCTCTGCCTGAGGGGGAAGCAGGACCCACCCGGCATTGAAGGGTTTAGAATTACAGATAGAAGGAGACATCTTATTTATTATAATTATCTCTATACTGGGAGGGAGCATAGGCCCGAGGCCCGGGGGGCCCGCCAAGCAGCGAACACGCACCTGCCACGGCCTCTCTCAGACGTAAGCAAGCGCCACGGACAGGACCAAGACCCGTGGGGCGAGTCCTCTGATGCACACCTATCCCATCTGGGGCAGGCTCATAGCGATCTTTAATCGCACCCTTCCATAGAACCGGAGAAGAACAAAAGGGGGTCCAGCAGTCTTCTATCCCAGTGGTATAAAACCCACTCCCAGGATTTCCTGCCTCATCCCCATAAAGTTGGATTAAATGATAATAGCCTGTTTAAGCATGACTCGCATGGGTTCACCGCGGTATCTCGTGAAGAGAGGACACAATCAAAGTGTCACTCAACAATCTCCAGCACTTGAGAAGACAAGAAAAAAACGTAACCAGCCAGCACTGTCTCATTAAGAGAACCGTGCCCAGCATAAACTCCAGTTCATTAAGAAGGGACAAATGACGGGACCCAAACCACACCCGAGTCAGCTCACTGCCCGTGGTAGAAACTCACGTCCAAGAGAAAAAGCCGCATCCCGGGTCACACCCGATGCCCAGACCCCCCAAGGTCCTGAGCCCCGAACCCTCACCAGAATATTAGTCCATAATTTAGATTAATCAAGAATTAACCAATATCCAATGCCGGTAAGTCCTGCCAGCCCCCGGCATTTCAAAAGATGCTCCATTATAGCTTCACATTCTGCATTAATACATTGCATACAAACAAAAAGCCGGACAAATTGGATCTTCCCCCAGCAAATCCCCTACCATACCCCCCCCCCCTCCCCCCACCTTGCAGAGAAAAAAAAAAAAAAAAAAAAGATATATATATATTTAAATTAGTTGATCATATCCCAGTCTTTCCACAATTTATCCCACTTTAAGTAGGAGCCTCGTTGTTTATGCAAGATCTTCTCGTAACTTTTCACCTTCTCAACCAGACCCAACCAGTTATTACAATCTGGAGCGGAGGGGCAAAACCATGCTCTAGAAATGAGAAGCCTGGCCAGAAACATCACCTTAATCAACAATCGACCATTTGCGGGTTGATAATTAACCTCCGATAAATCTCCCAGAACCCATATCCTGGGAGTGAAGGGAACCACAATGTTGAGTTTACGAGCCAGGTTGGTTTGAACCGATCTCCAGTACCTGCTCACCATTGGGCAATCCCAGAACAGATGTAGATGATCTGCCTCGGGTTCACCACAGCGTGGGCAGCCAGAGGAGGTACTAAGTCCTCTCCTATATAACCATATAGGTGTCACATATATTTTGTGCAAAATATTGAATTGTACCACAATGTGATTAAAATTGTGCGAGACCAATGTTAAGCTTTCCCCTATATTCTCCCAGTTCGGAGAGCCCGTCGCTGAGAGCGAGGATGACCAGGCTCTCTGTCCTGGTGAAAGAACGTCAGAAAAAAACTTCTTCATTAAGTGTCTATAACAGTGAGATACTTTAATTCTCGTGACTATTTTCTTGGAAATTAAATCGTGTAAAAATTCTGGAGTTTCTATAATAAGAAGATAGCGATTCACAGTGCTAGAAAGTGCTGACCTTAATTGAAAATATGCATACCAAGCCACCTCACCTAAATTTGCCCCTTGCTTTAAATCCGCAAGGGACAAGATGTGTCCACCACTGACCACTTGATGCAGGTACTGAATATTCTTGGTCCTCCAATACTGGCTGCAACTCAGGTCATTTAAATTCAAAAGCTTTGGATTGTGCCACAATGGAGTACAAATAAGTGATGCCCCAACTCCACACCAGTTCCTTATAATTCGCCAAGACTTTATAGCCATTCTGCAGAAGAGTGTATACCCACTCACTGCATTTAGTAAATAGTCAGACTCAAGTACTGCAAAGAAATCTGCAAAGCCTGAGTCTTTCACCACCCTGCTGCAGAACTGGCTATTTTCCCATTCATTAAACAAGCAGAGTTGGGAGGCCACAAAGTACCCCCTAAAGTAGGGGAGGTTAAGACCTCCCCGATTATAGGGCATAGAAAAATAGAGTACCTTCAGTCTCACACGCTTCCTCCCCCATATTAAGTCATTAAGCATCCGCTCTATCAATCTAAAGTACTTATCTACAATCCATACAGGCGAGTTGCGCAAGATGTATAGAACCTGGGGCAGCACCACCATTTTTATTAATGAAATTCTGTCGGCTCTCGCCGACAGAATTTTTTGCCAAATCTTTATTTTAACCCTCAGCTTTATCAACAGAGGGAGCAGATTGAGTTGAAGATATTCCTGTGGTTTGGCAGAAACTGTTATACCCAGGTACTTTATTGAATCTGAGATCGTTAGCTGGTTGTACCGTTCGCCCCGCAGTTCATCTATGGGGAGGAGAACGGTCTTATCCCAGTTGATCTCGAGACCGGAAGGACCGGAAAAGAGACCAACCAGGTCCATTATGCGAGGAAGAGTCGTATCTGTCTGATGCATAAAAATCAAGATATCGTCTGCATATAATGATACTCGATCCTGATTCCCCATTGTACCAAAACCGGCCACCCTCGGATCCAGCCTAATACTAGCCGCTAGGGGTTCAATGTAAATATTAAATAACAGAGGGGAAAGAGGACAACCCTGACGGGTGCCTCTTCCTAATATAAAGCTCTCTGTAATCATATCATTGATCCTTATCCTAGCGACTGGGGAGTTATATAGGAGCTGTACCATCGCCAAGAATCTTGGGCCAAAGCCCATTTTTTTCATCACCTCCCAGAGAAAGGTCCACTCCACCCTGTCGAAGGCTTTAGTAGCATCCAACGACAGGATGGAGCGGGCGCCACTCCCCGGGGACTGAATATTCATAAATAACCTATGCAAGTTATGATGGGTGCCCCTTCTTGGCATAAAACCATTTTGATCTGGATGAATAATAGTGGAAATAACCCGCGAGAGCCTCCTAGCCAAAATTTTTGATAGTAGCTTAACATCGGTATTTAATAAAGAAATTGGTCTATAGGAGCTCAATTCTGCCGGGTCTTTATCCTTTTTCGGAACCAGAACGATAAGAGCCTCCATCATAGAACATGGCAAGCCCCCTCCCTGGGCCGCTTGGGAAAACACCTCAAGTAGCTGGGGGAGGAGCGTCTCACCATACCTACGATAAACTTCATATGGGAGGCCATCCAACCCTGGCGATGAGCTCCCCGAGATAGACCCCAAGGCCTCCTTCAACTCAGAAAGAGACAGATCCTCCTCCAAAAATTCCACCTGAACTTCATTCAAAGTGGAAAGTGGAATCTTCTCCAAGAGTCGCATCGCCAGTTCGGATGTCGTATCGAGAGGGGGTCTATATATCTGAGCAAAATATTGTAAGAAGGCATCCCTAATCCCCTCTAAATTTGTTATAGTTTCCCCCTCTAAATTTCGAATTAAAGTGATGGATTGATTTTTCCTATCTTGTTGAGAAATTATTCTTGCTAAGAGCTTACCAGGACGTCCGGACTCCGAGAAATATTTAAGCCCCTTAAAGAATACTCTATGATTTGCTTTCTCTACTAGATACTTTTCCAAGCAACAGCTAGCCTTCTGCATCTCTTCCCTGTTGTGTTCCGTGGGTTGACTGGTAAAACATTCATTGGTAAGGATAGCGATCTTAGCCAGTTCCTCCTCTTTACCCCTAAATGTTCGCCTTGCTGCAGCAATCTCACTGATGAAGACCCCTCTTAAATACGCTTTCAAGGCGTCCCATACTACATTGATGTTGGCAGAGGGAAAATTTACCTCCCAAAAGGAGGATATCAATAATGTAATAGACTGAGGATTCTCCATAACGGCAAGCCAATATGGGTTCAACTTGAATCCTAGCCCCCTTATGTCCTTATTCTCCCCAGTGCGAACCTCAATTAGTACGGGTGAGTGGTCCGAAACGGTTCGTACTCCGTATCGGATCTTGCTGATGTTGCTCAAATTGCTCTCATTAGTGAGTGCTAAATCAATCCGAGACATTGCTCTCCCCCCCCCTGCTGACACAGGAGTATACTCTCTTTCCTCCGCCGAGGTATTCCCATATATCTACCACTCCTACCTCTAAACAGAACTGGGGCAGCAAGGAGTTGCAGGGGTTCCTCCCCCGGTCTGCATCTAACGTAAGTCTATCCTTATTGGGGTCCATAACCGCATTGAAGTCCCCCATCAGGATTAACCGGCATTCTGATCTATTTTCGGCAAAAAGCAATAGCTGAGTCAAGGGATACATTGAGAATGGAGGGGGAATGTAGAAGAAGGCCAGAATGTAACTATGGCCATACAGCTTACCATGTAGAAAAATGAATCTGCCCTGATCATCTATATGAGATTTTATGAGGATAAAATCTACAGAATTATGAATCAGGACTGAAACGCCCCTAGAAGATCCGCTAAAAGTGGAGTGATAAGACTGGGAGTGCCATCCCGTCGTCAGACGGCGCAGGGTTTCTTTAGTAAGATGAGTTTCTACTATGCATATAATTGCTGGAAGGTATCTCTTTACTGCATCCATAATAGCTTGCCTTTTAACCCTTTCCCCGAGCCCTCTGACATTCCAAGATACAATTCTAATAGACATCAATCAAAAAATAAAGAAAAAAAAAAAAAAAAAAAACCCAGCCTGCAAGGTGAGTTCCCAACCCCCCCCCACCCCCCAACCCCTTCTCCATTGATCCGCCCGATCTAATCAGCGAACCTCTAACCTCCGGCCGCTCTCCCCCAGCCAAGCCCCACCCCCCAGGCATCCCTTCAAACATAATATTACGCAATTTCAGATGCCCGTTTGATCAATCCAGTCTAACGCTTGTTGTGGAGTCTCGAAAAACAAGGAAGTCCCATTATAGATCACTCTTAATTTCGCTGGATACTGTAGAGAATATTTGATATCCTTTAGCGCCAAGCGCTTCTTTATCTCTATAAAATTGCGTCTCTTTTCCTGAGTCTGACGAGCAAAGTCAGGAAAAAAGAGCAACCTAGAGCCCTGATATTCAATGGGAGTACATTCTCTAGCTCTTCTTAATATCATATCTCTATCAACGGACAATAAAAGTTTCATTAAAATTGTACGCGGTGGCCTCCCTGGAATAGATTTTCCTCCTGGAATTCGATGAGCTCTTTCTATTTGAAACATGGGAGAAAAATTCTCGCTGCCTAGATTATGTATAACAACATCTTTGAGTTGCTCCTCTAACTGCCGGCCCTCAGCCCCTTCTGGGAAGCCAATTATACGGACATTATTTCGCCTTGACTTATTCTCAAGATCCTCCAGCTTATGTTGTATCACTAGGTTTTCTGAGGCGAGAAGCAGAGTTTGGGATTTTAATGTGGCAATCTCGATTTGCAGTGAAGCAGCAGTTTTTTCCACATTGAGAACTCGATCACGGATCTTTACTAAGTCTTCCCTGATTAGGGTGATATCGCTCTGTACTGAACCCAATTGAGTGGACATCCCCTGCACCAGGGAGCCGTTGTTTTCCACGGCGGAGAGGATCTTATCTAATACCGATGGATCATATTCTGTTCGCGTTTGTGCTGAAGATCCCTCCTCTACCGCCTCCTGGTCTGCCTCCATTGATCCGTCTTCAGAGGGTTCCTCAAACTGGGGCGTTTTAACATTTTTCTTCACATTAGCAGAGGTTTTAACTTTAGGTGGATTTTTTTCAATAGGGAATGGTGATTTCAAAAACTTATCGATCTTATTTTCTGGTGTTTTTGACCCCAATTTAGTTGTCGAGGAGTCCACTGATCGTCGCTTTGGGGCCATTCTCTTCCCTTCTTTCCCCCGTTCGCCTCTCTCCCTTTTTTATTAATTTCCAGTTTATTTATATTCCCCCCCCTTTTTTTTTTTTTTTTTTTTTTTTCCCTTTCTTTCTCCTGTTTGTTGTTTTCACACCCCGCTGCTTCTTTCTTTTTCCCAGCTTATGTTCTCCTTTAAACCTCCTTATAGCTTCCTTATCGCCTTATTTTCCCCCCTTTTAACCGCTTCCTCACCCCCTATCTAATCCCGCAAAAGGAAAACGGGAAAAAAACAAGGCAAGGCAAAAAAAAAAAAAAAAAAAAAAAAAACGTCCTCCCAGCAGCACAGCAACACAGAAACCAGCGCTATGTAAAAAATAAAATCAACCAAGGCTATGTTCTCACGTGTCCAGGGGTCCAGGAATGGCCGACAGTCCAGGTTACAGGCAGACAAACAGTAGAGGAGAAGCCGTAGGCAAAGCGGTAAAACCTCCGGATCCAAAGGGAGGAAGCAGACGGGAGGCAAGGGCCGAGCAAGCAAGCCAGCCGACGAGGGAAGGAGAGAGGAGGTCCCTGGGGCAGTGAAGCAGCTGAAATCAGACACGAGCAGGAGGGAGGACTGGAAGCGAAAAAAGAGCAACGGAGGGTCAGCACGTCCGGCAACCACCGATGAGCCGCAGGTGAGATGATCCAGGATCCAGGAGCCGCGTCCAGCGCGGAGCGCCGCTCAATACTTCAGCGCAACATCAGCTAGTCAGCTGATCGGGTGAGTCGGGAGCCTGAGGGGAAGAGGCCGGCGCGGGAGAGCGAGACGTGCTGTGTTCACGTCATCTCGCCCTTGTCAGATGGAATTTAACGATGAATAATCGCTTTATCCAACCGATGACAGATCATCACTGTCTGGGACACTTGTCTATTTAAGTCTTTAGCTGGGTTCACAACACGTTTTTACCCTAAGTTTAACATATACATTAGGAAAAAAGGTTGCATACGTGGAGAGCACCACGCTCTTCTATCCTGCAGCGTGCAGGAAAAATATGTATACGTTACTGACATCACTGAGTATAATAGTAATATAATTACACTGTGATCAGACATGAGATCCACACACCTTATACTACAGTAACAGCTATTCCATCTATTACTGCTGACTACCAGCCTCTATATCATGTCTGAGAGGTTGTCACAGCCCCGCCCCCTGTTACTGACATCACTGAATATAATAGTAATATAATGACATTGTCATCAGACATGAGATCCACACACCTTATACTACAGTAACTGCTATTCCATCTATTCCTGCTGACAACCAGCCTCTATACCATGTGTGAGAGGTTGTCACAGCCCCGCCCCCTGTTACTGACATCACTGAATATAATAGTAATATAATTACACTGTGATCAGACATGAGATCCACACACCTTATACTACAGTAACAGCTATTCCATCTATTACTGCTGACTACCAGCCTCTATATCATGTCTGAGAGGTTGTCACAGCCCCGCCCCCTGTTACTGACATCACTGACTATAATAGTAATATAATTACACTGTGATCAGACATGAGATCCACACACATTATACTACAGTAACAGCTATTCCATCTATTACTGCTGACAACCAGCCTCTATATCATGTCTGAGAGGTTGTCACAGCCCCGCCCCCTGTTACTGACATCACTGAATATAATAGTAATATAATTACACTATGATCAGACATGAGATCCACACACCTTATACTACAGTAACAGCTATTCCATCTATTACTGCTGACAACCAGCCTCTATACCATGTCTGAGAGGTTGTCACAGCCCCGCCCCCTGTTACTGACATCACTGAGTATAATAGTAATATAATTACACTGTGATCAGACATGAGATCCACACACATTATACTACAGTAACAGCTATTCCATCTATTACTGCTGACAACCAGCCTCTATACCATGTGTGAGAGGTTGTCACAGCCCCGCCCCCTGTTACTGACATCACTGAATATAATAGTAATATAATTACACTGTGATCAGACATGAGATCCACACGCCTTATACTACAGTAACAGCTATTCCATCTATTACTGCTGACAACCAGCCTCTATATCATGTCTGAGAGGTTGTCACAGCCCCGCCCCCTGTTACTGACATCACTGAATATAATAGTAATATAATTACATTGTGATCAGACATGAGATCCACACACCTTATACTACAGTAACAGCTATTCCATCTATTACTGCTGACAACCAGCCTCTATATCATGTATGAGAGGTTGTCACAGCCCCGCCCCCTGTTACTGACATCACTGAGTATAATAGTAATATAATTACACTGTGATCAGACATGAGATCCACACACCTTATACTACAGTAACAGCTATTCCATCTATTACTGCTGACAACCAGCCTCTATATCATGTCTGAGAGGTTGTCACAGCTCCGCCCCTGTTACTGACATCACTGAATATAATAGTAATATAATTACATTGTGATCAGACATGAGATCCACAAACCTTATACTACAGTAACAGCTATTCCATCTATTACTGCTGACAACCAGCCTCTATATCATGTATGAGAGGTTGTCACAGCCCCGCCCCCTGTTACTGACATCACTGAGTATAATAGTAATATAATTACACTGTGATCAGACATGAGATCCACAAACCTTATACTACAGTAACAGCTATTCCATCTATTACTGCTGACAACCAGCCTCTATATCATGTCTGAGAGGTTGTCACAGCCCCGCCCCCTGTTACTGACATCACTGAGTATAATAGTAATAGAATTACACTGTGATCAGACATGAGATCCACACACCTTATACTACAGTAACTGCTATTCCATCTATTACTGCTGACAACCAGCCTCTATATCATGTCTGAGAGGTTGTCACAGCCCCGCCCCCTGTTACTGACATCACTGAATATAATAGTAATATAATTACACTGTGATCAGACATGAGATCCACACACCTTATACTACAGTAACAGCTATTCCATCTATTACTGCTGACAACCAGCTTCTATATCATGTCTGAGAGGTTGTCACAGCCCCGCCCCCTGTTACTGACATTACTGAATATAATAGTAATATAATTACACTGTGATCAGACATGAGATCCACACACCTTATACTACAGTAACAGCTATTCCATCTATTACTGCTGACAACCAGCTTCTATATCATGTCTGAGAGGTTGTCACAGCCCCGCCCCCTGTTACTGACATTACTGAATATAATAGTAATATAATTACACTGTGATCAGACATGAGATCCACACTTCTTATACTACAGTAACAGCTATTCCATCTATTACTGCTGACAACCAGCCTCTATATAATGTCTGAGAGGTTGTCACAGCCCCGCCCCCTGTTACTGACATTACTGAATATAATAGTAATATAATTACACTGTGATCAGACATGAGATCCACACATCTTATACTACAGTAACAGCTATTCCATCTATTACTGCTGACAACCAGCCTCTATATCATGTGTGAGAGGTTGTCACAGCCCCACCCCCTGTTACTGACATCACTGAGTATAATAGTAATATAATTACACTGTGATCAGACATGAGATCCACACACCTTATACTACAGTAACAGCTATTCCATCTATTACTGCTGACAACCAGCCTCTATACCATGTGTGAGAGGTTGTCACAGCCCCGCCCCCTGTTACTGACATCACTGAGTATAATAGTAATAGAATTACACTGTGATCAGACATGAGATCCACACACCTTATACTACAGTAACAGCTATTCCATCTATTACTGCTGACAACCAGCCTCTATATCATGTCTGAGAGGTTGTCACAGCTCCGCCCCCTGTTACTGACATCACTGAATATAATAGTAATATAATTACACTGTGATCAGACATGAGATCCACACACCTTATACTACAGTAACAGCTATTCCATCTATTACTGCTGACAACCAGCCACTATATCATGTCTGAGAGGTTGTCACAGCCCCGCCCCCTGTTACTGACATCACTGAATATAATAGTAATATAATTACACTGTGATCAGACATGAGATCCACACACCTTATACTACAGTAACAGCTATTCCATCTATTACTGCTGACAACCAGCCTCTATATAATGTCTGAGAGGTTGTCACAGCCCCGCCCCCTGTTACTGACATTACTGAATATAATAGTAATATAATTACACTGTGATCAGACATGAGATCCACACATCTTATACTACAGTAACAGCTATTCCATCTATTACTGCTGACAACCAGCCTCTATATCATGTGTGAGAGGTTGTCACAGCCCCACCCCCTGTTACTGACATCACTGAGTATAATAGTAATATAATTACACTGTGATCAGACATGAGATCCACACACCTTATACTACAGTAACAGCTATTCCATCTATTACTGCTGACAACCAGCCTCTATACCATGTGTGAGAGGTTGTCACAGCCCCGCCCCCTGTTACTGACATCACTGAGTATAATAGTAATAGAATTACACTGTGATCAGACATGAGATCCACACACCTTATACTACAGTAACAGCTATTCCATCTATTACTGCTGACAACCAGCCTCTATATCATGTCTGAGAGGTTGTCACAGCTCCGCCCCCTGTTACTGACATCACTGAATATAATAGTAATATAATTACACTGTGATCAGACATGAGATCCACACACCTTATACTACAGTAACAGCTATTCCATCTATTACTGCTGACAACCAGCCACTATATCATGTCTGAGAGGTTGTCACAGCCCCGCCCCCTGTTACTGACATCACTGAATATAATAGTAATATAATTACACTGTGATCAGACATGAGATCCACACACCTTATACTACAGTAACAGCTATTCCATCTATTACTGCTGACAACCAGCTTCTATATCCACGGCTGTATTTATAGCTGGTGCCACCCTAGGCACTGTATGAATATTCTCTATCATGGCCCAAAATGAAAGAAGATGGGGCTAATACATAGATGTGGCAAGCAACACCACAGAGCAATACCTGCAGCAGAACCAAATACCAAAGCACAGCTAAATTGTTATACCCCATTAGAACAAAATACCAAAACGCAGCACAAAATACTGCTCCAGCAGAACCAAATACCACAGTGCAGCACAATATACTGCCCAGCAGAACCAAATACCACAGTGCAGCACAATATACTGCCCCAGCAGAACCAAATACCACAGTGCAGCACAATATACTGCCCCAGCAGAACCAAATACCACAGTGCAGCACAATATACTGCCCCAGCAGAACCAAATACCATAGTGAAGCACAATATACTGCCCCAGCAGAACCAAATACCACACTGCAGCACAATATACTGCCCCAGCAGAACCAAATAAAACAGTGCAGCACAATATAACAATATACTGCCCCAGCAGAACCAAATACCATAGTGCAGCACAATATACTGCCCCAGAAGAACCAAATACCACAGTGCAGCACAATATACTGCCCCAGCAGAACCAAATACCACAGCATAGCACACTATACTGCCCTCAGCAGAACCAAATACCACAGTGCAGCACAATATACTGCCCCAGCAGAACCAAATACCACAGTGCAGCACAATATATCAATATACTGCCCCAGCAGAACCAAATACAGTGCAGCACAATATACTGCCCCAGCAGAACCAAATACCACAGTGCAGCACAATATACTGCCCCAGCAGAACCAAATACCACAGTGCAGCACAATATATCAATATACTGCCCCAGCAGAACCAAATACAGTGCAGCACAATATACTGCCCCAGAAGAACCAAATACCACAGTGCAGCACATTATACTGCCTCAGCAGAACCAAATACCACAGCATAGCACACTATACTGCCCCCAGCAGAACCAAATACCACAGTGCAGCACAATATACTGCCTCAGCAGAACCAAATACCACAGTGCAGCACAATATATCAATATACTGCCCCAGCAGAACCAAATACAGTGCAGCACAATATACTGCCCCAGCAGAACCAAATACCACAGTGCAGCACAATATACTGCCCCAGCAGAACCAAATACCATAGTACTATACAATATACTGCCCCAGCAGATCGTATTGAACTGTGCTATTTGGTTCTGCACTGTGGTCTGCTGGGAAGTATATTGGAAGCATTTTGGTATTTTGTTCTCCTGCAGAACCATACACCACAGTGCAGGGCAAATGCAATCCTAGCAGAGATAAAATACCACAATGCAGCACAATAAACCACCCCAGCAGCACAGAATACCTTCCCAGAAGCTGCCCCATTGTGGTGGCCGGTGCAAGCTGCCTTTTTCCCTCCTCCTGTTGTCTTTAAGATATGGAGGAGGGGGCTGAGAAGGTGAGACGCGGGTCACAGCACTGAGCCAGCTTTACCAAACATACAGGAGAATACAGCACTACATACCTCTTACATGCAGTGAGGTCTCCTTTGATGCAGAAGTTGCCTTTCTTCATCATCTCCATTTGGCCTAGGTCACCGCAACAAGTTCTTTCACATCTTCTCTCTGCAGAGTTTGCCACATAGCTATATTAGATTCCTCACTTTTCTATCATCTTTCTCCTCCTGGTGCCCCAACATTGTCATCCATACTACTACCCTCAATGGCCTCAAATACTGTACTGTCAAAAAAATAGTGCCCTCAGTATTATTAATAATACCTATATAGTGACCCCGGTAGTACTAATGCCCCTATAGTGCTTCCAGCAATAATAATTCCCCCCCCCCCCCCCCCCCATTAGTGCTCTCCAGTAATAATAATAATTTAAGCTAAGAAACGCCCCTAAAACATTGTGGTAGCACAGTCTTCTGCCACCGTGATTTGGACTTATACATTTTTTTAATTTGGTATGTATTAATTATGGTGAAATAAAGAACGACGGACCCTTGGCCCTTCCTACAGTATAATAAAAAATATCAACAAAAAGCCTAGAGGCTGAATACCCAAACTTGACCCAGATCATTTTTCCCAATAAAACTTAACTTTTAATGATCACAATTACAATGACTCAGTGAGCATAAACAATAGGTTATAAACCGCTGTGTCCAGTCTGTGTGTAAAGTGTGTTTGTATAAAGCCGAAATCATAGATGTCAGGGACGTGCACTATCCCTGCTAAACTATTAGATCAGTGTTGCCAAGAGTCATTATAAGGGTCCATTCACACGTCCGTTTTTTCTTTCCTGATCTGTTCCGTTTTTTGCGGAACAGATCAGGACCAGATCTGGACCCATTCATTTTCAATGGGTCCTGGAAAAAATCGGACAGCACAATGTGTGCTGTCCGTTTCCGTTGTTCCGTTCCGCATGTCCGTTTAAATATAAAACATGTCCTATTATGTTCCGCAAAAATCGGATCCTGGTACAATGCAAAGTCAATGGATCCGCAAAAAACGGAAGACATTCGGATGTCATTCCGTATGTCATCCGTTTTTTGCGGATTCCGTTCCTGGAAACACATAACAAATGTTTTTTTATTTATTTTTTTCAATTTTTTTTCAATGAATTCCAAACAACTTTATTTGATTATTGAAATTCATACATGTTGCAAAAAACGGATGACATACGGAAACATTTTCAGGAACAACGGATCCGCAAAAAAACGGACCGAAAACCAGGATATAGGAAAATACTGACGTGTGAATGTAGCCTAATTGTGATAATTAAAATGTATGTTTTATTGGGAAAAATTATCTTGGTCAAGTTTAGGTATTCAGCCTCTAGGCTTTTTGTTGATTTTTTTTCTTTAACTCTACCCACAATTGTTTGATTGGGTTGAGGTCTGGCGACTGTGGAGATTAATCCAGCACCTCTACTCATTGAACCATTTCTTCTCCAATCTCGATGTATGCTTCAGGGTGTTGTCCTGCTGGAACACTATGTCGTCCTTTTCATACCCATAATACTCAAGTGTATGAAGCGACTCATCTTGTAGGATACTCACATATATCTCAGCATTGAGACCACCATCGATCCTGGTCAAGTATTCATCAGGCTTCCCCCACTAAACTTAACAGTTCCTTCAATTTCTTGATCCGTTAGCCCCCTTTTCCCTTGTTTCTTCCAGACTCATTTGCACCCATCAGAGCCCGGACTATTGTCTTTCGCTTCATCGCTCCAAATCACCCGTTTTAAATCTTCTATTGTCCACAGTTCGTACTTTTTTGCAAACTCGAGCCAACGCTTCTTATGATGATACTGGCTTCTTCACCTTTTTCGGGCCACCATTCCAGACGTGTCTAATGCGCGTTGCACGGTGCTTGCATGTGATCTCTGTCACAGTTCTGCTTTTTCTAGGCACTGCGGAGTGTCTTTTGTCTGAAAAGTTGGGCACCATCTTAAGGGCACTTTACTCAGCGCAATCATCGCCCGAACAATTGTACGAATGTTTGTCCCTGATCATTGCCACGTGTAAAGATGTCTAGCAATCGAAGGACTAATGATAGTTTGCTTGTCTGTCGTTGATTAAATTTTTCATGATCAAATAGAAATTAGGGGATATACTGCTGATAATAATGGAAATCGTATGGGAGGGAGGGACAAATACCATATTTTTTCACCCTATAGGACATACTTGTTTCCCCCCCAAAGTTCGTTTTATGGGACGAATACTAATGAGAGCTTCCATTATGGAAGCGCTCATTTGCACAGGAGGAACGGGAAGCAGTGAATGCACCGCTCCCTGGGCTCTGTACTCACCACTTCCTCGGAAGCTCGCTGTGCTGTGACGGCGCACAGCGTGAGGACCTCGGGTTTCTGTGACTTTACACTGTTCAGCGTCGAGTCACAGCGTGCGGCAGGAAGAACAGGAAGAGCGCTGCATGTGAGGAGCGGTGGCGTCCCAAGCAGGAGAGGTAAGTTACTACTGTCTGATCTGAGGACTGATTGGGGGTCATTCACATTGGGGCTCTGATCTGAGGTCTGATTGGGGGTCATATTCACATTGGGGCTCTGATGTGAGGTCTTATTGGGGTTCATATTCACATTGGGGCTCTGATGTGAGGTCTGATTGGGGTTCATATTCACATTGGGGCTCTGATCTAAGGTCTGATTGGGGGTCATATTCACATTGGGGGGTCTGATCTGAGGTTTAATTCACATTGAGGGCCTGATCTGAGGTTTTATTCATGTTGGGGGTCTGATCTGAGGTCTGATTGGGGGTCTTATTAACATTGGGGGTTTGAGCTGAGGTCAAATGAAAAACATTTTTTTCTTATTTTCCTCCTCTAAAACCTAGTTGCGTCTTATGGGCAGGTGTATCTTACAGGGTGAAAAAGACGGTAATCATAATATCGTTTGTATGAGAATCTCGATCGCCGCTCATTACGGGCAGGTTATCTGCCCATGTAAAAGGACCCTTAGACAGTGCTCCTTCCCACTTTCTGGGGCATGCACTGCTGACTACAAACAGCTACGGCTCCACAGATCGGCGACCCTTTCAGAGCTGCCACTTGTAAACATATATGGCCCCACCATTTTACCCATGATACATTGGCCCCTGTCTTGGCAATGACTGTGAGTGACAGCTCTGACATGTGAGTACAGGCAATTTGCCCTTAAGGATTATTTCTACTGTCAAGTGCCCCGTGGTGGTGCCTGCTATAAAAAGCCATTATAGGACAATGATGTCGTACAGTGAATGCAGCAATTAAGGCAAGTTTTATGGCTTTCTTATAGTTTTCCAGACTCTGGGCAGCCACGTAATTAGGGGAAGGTCTGATGCTCACAGGGGGCTCATTGTGTCCATACACCGGCACTTTATTAAAGACGTCCTCCCCGGCCGTAATACCTTAATTTACTCTGATTTATTCCTAGATGCCTGAAAGAAGGAACAGAGTACACCCTGATCATTTAAGAAAGTACCTTACATGATAGGCTTAGATACAGCAGCTCAGCAGACAGTATCAAACATGATAGTATTAGGGCTCATGCACACAATAGTATTTTATTTCCGTGTCCAGTCCATTATTTTTTTTTGCAGACCATATGCAGAACCATTCATTTCAATGGGTGGCAAGAAAAAAAAGTTACTCCGTGTGCATTATGTTTCTGTATGTCCGTTCCACAAAAGAATAGAACATGTCCTATTATTGTCCATATTATGGACAAGGATAGGACTGTTCTATTAGGGGCCAGCTGTTCCGTTCCACAAAATACGGAATACACATGGGCGTCATCCGTATTTTTTTGCGGATTCGTATTTTCCGGACAGCAAAATACACAGGGTCGTGTGCATGAACCCTTAGATACAGAGTCTCAGCAGAGAGTATCATACATGATAGACTTAGATACAACAGCTCGGCAGGCGGCATCACACGATAGGATTTGATACAGCAGCTCAGCAGGCAGCATCACACATGATAGGATTAGATACAGAGGCTGAGCAGAGAGTATCAGTTACAATATCAGGCTTAGCTATAGCGGTTCAGCAGAGAGTATCACACAAAACGATTAGATACGACAGCTAAGCAGACAGAATCACACACAATAGGATTAGATACAGCAGCACAGCAGAGAGTATCACACATGATAGGCTTAGATACAGCAGCTCAGTAGAAAGTATCACATAATAGGATTGGCTATAGTAGCTCAACAGATAGTATCACACATGATAGGAAAGATACAGCAGCTCAGCAAACAGTATCACACATGATAGAATTAGATACAGAGGTTCAGCAGAAAGTATCATAGATGATAGAATTAGATACAGAGGTTCAGCAGAGAGTATCATACATGATAGGGTTAGATACAGCAGCTCAGTCAACAGTATCACTTATGATATGATTAGATATAGCAGATCAGCAAGCAGTATCACACTTGACAGGATTAGATACATCAGCTGAACAGACACTATCACATATAATGGGATTAGATATGGCTCAACAGACAGTATCACACATAATAGGCTTAGATACAGTAGTCCCGCAGACAGTATAACACATCATACGATGAGATACAGCAGCACAGTATCACACATTCAATATAGATACATAGGCTCAGCAAGAGAGCTTAGGCAGCATTGTAGTCGGTGATGACTCCTCTGGGGGGATTTGGGTTCCGAGAATGATGAGGCGTCTGCTTTTCGGCTCGGGGCAGGTTCTAGAGTTACAGGACGGATGGGAGAGTTTGTCCCATTTCTCTGTTTTCTCTCCAAATTCCTTTTTTCCCACGTGACCTGAAATCGGACTGTGGACAGATATTTTTGGGGTTATATTTTCTCAGCTCGCACTGGTGGGGCCCAGTCGGGGAAGTCATAAACCTTTAACACATTAGAAGCAGGGAGCATTAGCACGCAATGTGGATGATTTTAGTGAAAAGTTTTTGAAACTTAGTCTATCTGTAAAGTTTTTTCTAGCAAATTGAATGAACAGATAGAAACTTGAGGGACCATATTATAGTCAGTGGGGTCCATTGGGCACTATTGGTGTCCATCATCTGACAGATCTGGCACTGCTGTCATTTTCATGTTCCTATAATGGAACAGAAAAACTGAAATACAAGTGCAGATGTGAACCTAGCCTTACATATCGGACATTGTAAATCCGCGATACAATAGTTCAATTGAAGTGATTATGTGACCAGAATTTGAGCCACTTCGGATTGAAATTTCATTATAGGAAATCTTCATATTTTGTCTTAATATTGGTGCAATTGTAATAAAAATCAGTTTGATTTGATTTCCCCCCAAAAGGAACCATCTAAAGGTTGGCGTCAGGAATAAAAACAGGCAGAGGAAAAATTGTGATCGCCCCAAAACTGGGACCTGCAGAAATACCCAGATTATTGGGTTGTCAATCTTACATCCCCACTTGGCACCGAACCCGAGTTTGGGAAATGGTTTTTTACAGTACAAATTTTTTTTTTTAAGTTGTTGCACAAAGTCTCATGAGACTTCGCAAAGCAATAACTTCGGCTCATCGGAGCCAATACACTTCGGCTCATCGGAGCTCCTGTCCGTACAGTATTAGAACAAAGTTTTATGCAAATCAACTTCGGATGTTTCATTCAAAGTCGATTTGTTCATCCCTAGATACAATATAACAAAATCTATGGAATATATAGCGTACAACCTCAATGATTTACAAATCTCATAGACCCATATTTTATGAGATGTTGAAAGTGAGACATTTTACCATTTCATGAAAAAATTTACTCATTTAGAACTTGATGGCATCAACACATCTTAAAGAAGTTGAGACAGGGTCATGTCTACAGCCTGTAAACGTCTGGGAAGTGAGAAGACCAATTGCTGGAGATTTAGGGCGCCTTCACACGCGGCAGATTTTGTGGCAGAAAATTCTCCAACTGCAAATCAGTTCCATTCACCTTAATGGGGTACTGCAGAAATCAATGTGCTTGCTGCCCCATAGAAATGAATGGAGCTGGACTTCCGGTTCCCGCGCTGGCATGGAGTGAAGCATCCAGCTGAGCTCCGCTACCCTCAAGAACCCGATACCCTCCTAACACCGCCGTAAGGCTCCATTCCCCTGCTGAAAGGTTGGGACACATAGGTATCTCCTGCGCAGCGGGAAGATGTCAGGAGAGGGAGAAGACCAGGGGGCCACGCCGTGCGTGGCAGCATCTAAGATGGCAGCGGCTGAGGAGTTCAATGCAGCGTCCTGCTCCACACAACGGTGCCCGCGGCTGCACTCCTCACAAGAGGACCTGTTTACTTCCAGCCCGATCCAGGTTATTGATCTCAAACAGATGGCCATAGTGGTGGCCAATTGCCTCGCTCCAGATCTAAAAGAGTCGCTGGCTGTAACTATCCAGTCAGCATTAACAGAGCTGCAAGACCCCTTTACCCAACAGGGCTATTGCATAGATGAACTGGAGCAAAGAATCTCGTGCATGAAAGAAGATTTAGGTGGCACCCACACAAAAGTTGATAAGATGCAGAGGGAGATCCGGGAACTGAGAGAGAAGGTGGACGATTTGGAGAATCGCTCCCGTCGCAGCAATCTCCGGTTAGTGGGGCTACCTCAGGAGGTACCAGCTTCAGAGTTGCAACAGATCTGCGAAACAGACCTACCCAGAGCCCTGGGCCTCTCTACTCCTAGAAGCACAGATTGGTCCCAAATTTAAATGCTCTCAGAAGCATGCTAAATAGCAACATAACGTCTCCCAAAGCAAGACAAGTCATAATGAAATACCTTGACTATACTGATAAAGAGGAGATAATCCGTGCTTATCGCGCGCAAGGAACCGCTTACCCTCAGTGGCTACAATGTCAAGGTCTTTAACGACATTTCGTTGGCAGTTACTAAAAAGAGGAGAGCTTTCAGCGGAATATGTGCATCCCTCTTCAAACGTAACATACGCTTCCAACTGCTGTATCCGGCTTTGCTGAGGGCCAAGTGTGTAGATGGCTCCTTTAAGATTTTTGAATCACCTTCAGAGGCAGATATTTTCTTCTCATAAGGCCCCTACCTCCCTGAAAAAGACGCCTCTGGGGATCAATGTAATGGCAGGTCCACTGTCGCGATATCCACCGTCTACACCATCGCAAGCTTCAAGAGCGTGAGAAACGGGACTGGGGAATAATGCTTCCTGAAGGTGTCGGCCCGTTAAAGAGTAATGAGGGGGGAGTCGCAGAGAGCGACGAGGAGAAAGCAAAGCTGTTAAATATTTTTTTCTCCAATGTATTCACTGAGGAAAATAAACTGTCAGATGACATGCCGAATGTTGAAATAAATTCCCCATTAAAAGTGTCCTGTCTGACCCAGGAAGAAGTACATCAGCGACTTAAAAAGATTAAAATAGACAAATCGCCAGGACCGGATGGCATACACCCTCGTTTCCTAAGGGAATTAAGTAATGTCATAGCCAGACCCTTATTTCTGATATTTGCAGATTCTATATTGACAGGGAATGTCACACAGGATTGGCGCATGGCAAATGTGGTGCCAATATTCAAAAAGGGTCCAAAAACAGAGCCTGGAAACTATAGGCCGGTAAGTTTAACATCTGTTGTGGGTAAACTGTTTGAAGGTTTTCTAAGAGATGCTATGTTAGAGCATCTTAACGGAAATAAGCAAATAACGCCATATCAGCATGGCTTCGTGAGGGATCGATCATGTCAAACAAATTTAATCAGTTTCTATGAGGAGGTAAGTTCTAGACTTGACAGCGGCGAATCAATGGATTCGTGTATCTTGACTTCGTGTATCTTGACTTCTCGTGTATCTTGACTTCTCCAAAGCATTTGACACTGTACCACATAAAAGGTTAGTATATAAAATTAGAATGCTCGGACTGGGAGAAAACGTCTGTAAGTGGGTAAGTAACTGGCTCAGTGATAGAAAACAGAGGGTGGTTATTAATGGTAAATACTCAGATTGGGTCACTGTCACTAGTGGAGTACCTCAGGGGTCAGTATTGGGCCCTATTCTCTTCAATATATTTATAAATGACCTTGTAGAAGGCTTGCATAGTAAAATATCAATTTTCGCAGATGACACTAAACTGTGTAAAGTAATTAACACTGAAGAGGACAGTATACTACTACAGAGCGATCTGGATAGATTGGAGGCTTGGGCAGATAAGTGGCAGATGAGGTTTAACACTGACAAATGTATAGTTATGCACATGGGAAGGAATAATGCAAGTCACCCGTACTTATTAAATGGTAAAACACTCGGTAACACTGACATGGAAAAAGATCTAGGAATTTTAATAAACAGCAAACTAAGCTGCAAAAAACAGTGTCAGGCAGCTGCTGCCAAGGCAAATAAGATAATGGGTTGCATCAAAAGGGGCATAGATGCCCGTGATGAGACCATAGTCCTACCACTTTACACATCACTAGTCAGACCACACATGAAGTACTGTGTACAGTTCTGGGCTCCAGTGAACAAAGCAGACATAGCAGAGCTGGAGAGGGTCCAGAGGAGGGCAACTAAAGTAATAACTGGAATGGGGCAACTACAGTACCCTGAAAGATTATCAAAATTAGGGTTATTCACTTTAGAAAAAAGACGACTGGGAGGAGATCTAATTAATATGTATAAATATATCAGGGGTCAGTACAGAGATCTATCCCGTCATCTATTTATTCCCAGGACGGTGACTGTGACGAGGGGACATCCTATGCGTCTGGAGGAAAGAAGGTTTGTACACAAACATAGAAGAGGATTCTTTACGGTAAGAGCAGTGAGACTATGGAACTCTCTGCCTGAGGAGGTGGTGATGGTGAGTACAATAAAGGAATTCAAGAGGGGCCTGGATGTATTTCTGGAGCGTAATAATATTACAGGCTATAGCTACTAGAGAGATATCGTTGATCCAGGGATTTATTCTGATTGCCTGATTGGAGTCGGGAAGGAATTTTTATTCCCCTAAAGTGAGGAAAATTGGCTTCTACCTCACAGTTTTTTTTTGCCTTCCTCTGGAAACAACTTGCAGGATGACAGGTCGAACTGGATGGACAAATGTATTTTTTCGGCCTTATGTACTATGTTTAAAGAACAGAAGAAACAACCTCGCTGAGGATTGAAACACTAGCGTGATAGGACTCTCTACTGGTCCTCACTTTCTGCATTGAGTCGTTTATTCAAAGCCTCATTGTGGTCCTTGTGGCAGACTCTAAGACGCGGGGAACAGCTCAGGCCATCTTCAGGCAAGGACTGTCGTGAGTTTTCTTATGTACTCTCTATGACCGAGATTATATAAGGCATTGATGAGCTCTTTGCTTAGGTGGGGAAGCCCCCTCTCACACATACAGGCTCTATATTCTTTAGGCTGTGTGTTAGTTTACCTGCACTACCAGACCAGCTATGGAGGGAAGGGGGGATGTTTAATGCCAGAAAAAAGTGAAGTGCATTAGTAAAAATTTTTCTTGTTTGTTATCTTACATTTTAAGGAAAGTACCAGAATTTACCTCAATGTTTCTTAAATTCTACACGTGATATAGCTTCTCTCCTAAAAGACACATCATTGCTAGACGCCTGGAGAACTTTACACCCAGATGATCGGCAGTATACACACTATTCCCATGCCCAACATTCCTGGTCAAGGATAGATTACTGGATTATAGCCCCTCAATTGTTAACCAGGATACAAGAGGTACATATTGGAGACTTAGTTATATCTGATCACTCCCCAGTGCTCTTGACTCTGGCAGATTCAACCCCCAAGGGCAAGGAGTTTATTTGGAAATTTCCATCCTACCTAACAAAAGACGATACTTTTTCAGAATTAATACAAGCATGGTGGCTGGAATATAGCTCCCTAAACCAAGTACATGCCACTAACCCGTTGTTGTACTGGGTGGTTGGCAAGGCGGTAATACGAGGTCGGTTAATATCCCTCATTGCAGGACTCAAAAGGCCCACAAAGGCTTATTACCTTAAAACTAGTAGAGAGGTCCAGAGAACGTACAGGGAATTCCTACAATTCGGCACATTACAATATAAGCAAGCCTGGATACAAGCCAGACGGGACTTTGATTTATGGTCAGACAGGAAGGAAAATCTCTATAGAGCAAATTGGGAACTGGAGTTTCATAAATACGGGAACAAAGCAGGGAGATTGATGGCTAATCTGGCAAAAGGAAGACAGTTGGTAAGGCCTATAGGTCACATCAGAAATTCCGGGGGGTCCATTGAAACAGATTCACGGATGATCCTACAGGTTTTTCAAGAGTATTACGCGGGGATCTATAGTAAACCAATTACTAATATAGATGATGGGCACCAGTTTTTGGACAAGTTAGGACTTTCGGTTCTCACTCAAGAGCAACTGAACGAACTGAACTCACCCATTACAGCAGAGGAGATCCAAACCACAATCTCCCACATACCGGGCTCTAAGGCACTGGGACCAGATGGGTATTCAGGTGACTTCTATAAAATTCTTAAGACACAAATTTCCCCTCTGCTGTCATGTGTAGGTAATGCCTTTCTTCAGGGAGGGAATTTCTCTTCTCAGATGAATGTGGCTCACATTAGACTGCTACCTAAAGAGGGCAGACCATCTGAGGATCCCGCCTCATACCGCCCTATCTCCCTAATTAACCAAGATGTGAAAATCATCTCTAAACTCATGGCCAACAGACTGGTAGGGATTCCTTCAGATCTGATAACTCCAATGCAAGTTGGTTTTATTCAAGGCTGTTCGGCGGTCACTAATATACGTATACGAGTATTGGTGGCTCTGGATGGAGTGGCGCGGAACACAAGGGGGATACGGACACCGCCCTAGTTACCCTAGATGCAGAAAAAGCATTTGATAGTGTTCACTGGAAGTGGCTAGGGCGGGTCCTAGACAAGATGGGAATAGTGGGACCCTTCAGATCTTATATTGCTCAATTCTACCAAAACACACAGGCTAGAATTAGCATGTCAGGCTTTCTATCAGAACCCTTTCGGCTGTTTCGGGGCACCCTGCAAGGCTGCCCATTGTCCCCCTTATTGTTTAACTTGGCTATAGAGCCATTAGCACGGTATCTGAACAAGCAAGCACCATACGCTGGTATTAAAGTGGGAAATAGTACCTTGAAGGCAGCTTTTTTTGCTGATGACGTTATACTGTTCATGAGGCACCTTAGGAGAGACTTACAAAAGGTATTGGATAAAATAACAGTTTGGGGCACTTTCAGGGTTCAGACTGAACATTACAAAATGTGCGGTCTTAGCCTTGAAGGGGGGTAAGCCTGGCCCAAATGCTACTATCTGCGGTATACCATTGGCAAGAGATAATATAATCTACCTAGGGATTAAAATAGGACATAAGTCTGACTTCCTGTACTCTCTTAACTATGTCCCTTTACTTAGGAAATTAAGCCAAGAGCTCAAAAAATTGCAGAATCTGCCTCTATCGCTTTTGGGACAAATTAATCTTGTCAAAATTATGAGTTTCTCGAAACTCTTATATCCGCTGCAGACATTGCCCCTCCTAATCAAACATGCTGATATTTCCAAATTATATGAGGCAATATCACACTTCATATGGCAAGGCAAGCGGCCCCGGATATCTATGAAAAAGCTTATGGCCTTGAGGTCAAAAGGGGGTATGAATCTGCCAGATTTTAGAATGTACAATTTATCTTGTCTCTTCCAACATATCAAATACTGGGTTCGCAGATCAAATTTCCATTTGGATTTCACTTTGGAAAAAAAATGTATGCTACCCATGGGATCCTTGTACCTTACTACATACCAGCCTAAAGCATCTACCTGTGCACCTAAGGAACTCAGTGGTATTCAGACACACATGGGCTGCATGGAGGACCCTTAGAAAACTCTTTGGCCTTAGCCAGAGGATCTCTAAATACTTGTCTCTATGGAACCATCCAGAGTTTGAGCAAGAGAGAGCTAATGTTCTCTTCAGGGAATGGAGGACAAGGGGATTATGACTGCTCAACACATGATGCATGCTACTGACAAACGGTGGTTAACTCAGCAAGAAATTACGGAGCAATATAATTTAAGATCTTTTCAGGCCATTCAGTTTGCACAGGTCAAAGACTTCCTTACTGGCCAAACTGACCAATGTATCTCATGAAACGAAGGCAAACAGGTTTGATAAGATCCTCAATAGAGGTTCAAGCCCAGAATCAATTTCCTCATTGTACTCTCAAATCAGGGTAGGTCTTGGCGATGGTATGCCTGTACACGCATTTAAAACATGGAGTAGAATTCTGGGGGACCAAGAAGCAGGTGACAATATGCTTAGGGGTTGGGGTTCCATGAGAAATGCCATACTTAACGAAACCTGGAGGGATACACATTTCAGGATTTTGCATAATGCTGTGTATGTCTTTGACCTCCCTATTTTCTCAGCTCGCACTGGTGAGGCCCGGTCGGGGAAGTCATAAACCTTTAACACATTAGAAGCAGGGAGCATTAGCACGCAATGTGGATGATTTTAGTGAAAAGTTTTTGAAACTTAGTCTATTTGTAAAGTTTTTTCTAGCAAAATGAATGAACAGATAGAAACTTGATGGACCATATTATAGTCAGTGGGGTCCATTGGGCACCATTGGTGTTTATCATCTGACAGATCTGGCACTGCTGTCATTTTCATGTCCCTATAATGGAACAGAAAAACTGAAATACAAGTGCAGATGTGAACCTAGCCATTGTAGATCCGCGATACGATAGTTCAATTGAAGTGATCATGTGACCAGAATTTGAGCAGCTTCGTATTGAAATTTCATTATAGGAAATCTTCATATTTTGTCTTAATATTGGTGCAATTGTAATAAAAATCAGTTTGATTTGATTTCCCCCCAAAAGGAACCATCTAAAGGTTGGAGTCAGGACTAAAAACAAGCAGAGGAAAAATCGTCATCGCCCCAAAACTGGGACCTGCAGAAATACTCAGATTATTGGGTTGTCAATCTTACATAACCACTTGGAACCGAACCCGAGTTTGGGAAATGGTTCTTTACAGTACAAATTAATTTATGAAGTTATTGCGCGAAGTCTCGCAAAGCAATAACTTCGGCTCATCGGAGCCAATACATTCTAATACTGTACGGAGCTACTGCTCCGTACAGTATTAAAACAAAGTTTTATGCGAATCAACTTTGGATGTTTCATCCGAAGTCGATTTGCTCATCCCTAGATACAATATAACAAAATCTATGGAATATATAGCGTACAACCCCAATGATTTACAAATCTCATAGACCCATATTTTATCAGATGTTGAAAGTGAGACATTTTACCATTTCATGAAAAAATTTACTCATTTAGAACTTGATGGCATCAACACATCTTAAAAAAGTTGAGACAGGGCCATGTCTACAGCCTGTAAACGTCTGGGAAGTGAGAAGACCAATTGCTGGAGATTTAGGGTGCCTTCACACGCGGCAGATTTTGTGGCAGAAAATTCTCCAACTGCAAATCAGTTCCATTCACCTTAATGGGGTACTGCAGAAATCAATGTGCTTGCTGCCCCATTAAAATGAATGGAGCTGGACTTCCGGTTCCCGTGCTGGCATGGAGTGAAGCATCCAGCTGAGCTCCGCTACCCTCAAGAACCCGATACCCTCCTAACACTGCCGTAAGGCTCCATTCCCCTACCAGAAGGTTGGGACACATACAGCAACACTCCGTGACACATGGAGTGGTATCTCCTGCGCAGCGGGAAGATGTCAGGAGAGGAAGAAGACCAGGGGGCCGCGCCGTGCGTGGCAGCATCTAAGATGGCAGCGGCTGAGGAGTTCAATACAGAGTCCCACTCCACACAACAGGCCCTGCGGCTGCCCTCCTCACAAGAGGACCTGTTTAGTTCCAGCTTGATCCAGGTTCTTGATCTCAAACAGATGGCCATAGAGGTGGCCAATCGCCTGGCTCCAGATCTAAAAGAGTCGCTGGCTGTAACTATCCAGTCAGCATTAACAGAGCTGCAAGACCCCTTTACCCAACAGGGCTATCGCATAGATGAACTGGAGCAAAGAACCTCGTGCATGGAAGAGGATCTAGGTGGCACCCACACAAAAGTTTATAAGATGCAGAGGGAGATCCGGGAACTGAGAGAGAAGGTGGACGATTTGGAGAATCGCTCTCGTCGCAGCAATCTCCGGTTAGTGGGGCTACCTGAGGAGGTACCAGCTTCAGAGTTGCAACGGATCTGCGAAACAGACCTACCCAGAGCCCTGGGCCTCTCTACTCCTAGAAAAGTGGAGAGGGCGCACAGATTGGGCCCAAACTTAAATGCTCCCAGAAGCACGCTAGATGGCAACATAACATCTCCCAAAGCAAGACAAGTCATAATGAAATACCTTGACTATACTGATAAAGAGGAGATAATCCGTGCTTATCGCACGCGCAAGGAACCGCTTACCTTTAGTGGCTACAAAGTCATGGTCTTTAACGACTATTCGGCGGCATATGTTCATCCCTCTTGAAACGTAACATACACTTCCAACTGCTGTATCCGGCTTTGCTGAGGGCCAAGTGTGCCAATGGCTCCTTTAAGATTTTTGAATCACCTTCAGAGGCAGATATTTTCTTCTCATAAGGTCCCTACCTCCCTGAAAAAGATGCCTCTGGGGATCAATGTAATGGCAGGTCACGCCCGCCGCGATTTCCACCGTCTACACCATCGCAAGATTCAAAAACGCGAGAAACGGGACTGGGGAATAATGCTTCCAAAGAACAGAGGAAACAACGTCGCTGAGGATTGAAACACTAGCGTGATAGGACTCTCCACTGGTCCTCACTTTCTGCATTGAGTCGTTTATTCAAAGCCTCATTGTGGTCCTTGTGGCAGACTCTAAGACGCAGGGAACAGCTCAGGCATCTTCAGGCAAGGACTGTTGTGAGTTTTCTTATGTACTCTCTATGACCGAGATTATATAAGGCATTGATGAGCTCTTTGCTTAGGTGGGGAAGACCCTTCTAACACATATAGGCTCTATATTCTTTAAGCTGTATGTTAGTTTACCTGCACTACCAGATCAGCTATGGAGGGAAGGGGAGATGTTTAATGCCAGAAAAAAGTGAAGTGCATTAGTACATTTTTTTCTTGTTTTGTTATCTTACATTTTAAGGAAAGTACCAGAATTTACCTCAATGTTTCTTAAATTCTACAAGGTATATAGGTTTTATATTCCTGCCAAGCTACTTAAACATTACATGAGACCAAAATGTGAAGGTATTAGAACAAGGTGCTATGTATCATGGTTAAGGTAATATCATGGAATGTGAAGGGTCTCCGTTCCCTGCACAAGCGCAATATGGTGCTTCGCCATCTTAAACGCCTGGGAGCGGAAACACATCTTGAGGAATCAGATTATCAAAGAATGGCCAAACTATGGGTGGGGAGGTATATGGCTCTCTGGCGGTGCAAGGAAAGGCAGGGGTCCTCATATTGGTTCATAAAAACTTCAGGCACCGGATTTATGGTCATTTCTCTGATACTGAAGGGAGACTATTGATTACTACTTTATCTTGTCCTGAGGGTGACCTGAACGTCTACAATATATACGCCCCCAACATAACTCAAGGTCTCTTCTTCTCTTTCTTAAGAGATAAAATACTGACAGACCCAATCGGGGATAAAATATTGGGGGTTGATTTTAATACCGTCGTTTTTTCCCATAGAGGGTCGTAGGCAGATGGAAGAGATTACATATAATATTGAATCGACCGCAGGTAGCAAACTTTTAGCTTCTCTCCTAGAAGACACGTCATTGCTGACGCCTGAAGGACTTTACACCCAGATGATCGGCAGTATACACACTATTCCCATGCCCAACATTCCTGGTCAAGGATAGATTACTGGATTATAGCCCCTCAATGGTTAACCAGGATACAAGATGTACATATTGGAGATTTAGTGATATCTGATCACTCCCCAGAGTATTACGCGGGGATCTATAGTAAACCAATTACTAATATAGATCATGGGCACCAGTTTTTGGACAAGTTAGGACTTTCGGTTCTCACTCAAGAGCAACTGAACTCGCCCATTACAACAGAGGAGATCCAAACCACAATCTCCCACATACCGGGCTCTAAGGCACCGGGACCAGATGGGTATTCAGGTGACTTCTATAAAATTCTTAAGATTTAAGAATTTCCCCTCTGCTGTCATGCGTAGGTAATGCCTTTCTTCAGGGAGGGAGTTTCTCTTCTCAGATGAATGTGGCTCACATTAGACTGCTACCTAAAGAGGGCAAACCATCTGAGGATCCCGCCTCATACCGCCCTATCTTCTTAATTAACCAAGATGTGAAAATCATCTCTAAACTCATGGCCAGCGTGCTTCTGGAAGCATTTAAGTTTGGGCCCAATTTGGAACGCAGGGAGGCTGAGAGGCACAAGGAACGGAGTGTGAAATTCTTTTTGGGATGGTGGCATAATTTTCTACTACATTTCCTTACAGAGGAAGAAATAGGTAATGTGATCAGACCTTTCTCTCTAACTCAATGTTACCTGACAGAGCAATTAAAAAACACGCTAGGTAGATTGCAGCTGAGATCTTGCGATCTTTTATAGGATTTATATATATCTTACCCATACCTCTTACTTCATAGGGTCCGCATTGAGAGCTCACGTATATTATGGGGATATATTGAAATGGCAGGGATATTTTTCATTTCATATTTTTTTATTTATTATTTGATGTGCAGGTATGTTGTCTGTACAATGTTTGTATAAAATGTTGTATGTATTAAAATTTTCAAAATGCAATAAAATTTATAAATAAAAAAAAAGAAAGGATGTAGCTGATTTTCAGTCGCAGAATTTTCAGCCACAAAATCTGCCGCTTGTGAAGGCGCCCTTAGGAGAGGAGTTGTCCCAATCTCATCTGATGTAGGATTATAGCTGCTCAGGTTTTTCACTTCACAACTCACCAAATGTTTTCTATTGGTGAAAGGTCTGGACTGTAGGCACCCTCACCGATCTGACATTAATCAGCTATCTTGAGGATAGGCCATCACTTGTAACCCCTTTAAGGCGAAGTCACTCCTGGTGTCAGCTCAAGGCTTTATTACATGGTAAGTAGCAAGCGACTATCTGGAAGGAAGTGTTACTTACTGAAAAATGCCTGGTCGTCAGTGGAGGAGACTGCACCAATGGCATCTTTACACAGATTATCGCTAACGAGTGTATATATGCAACGGTTTTTGTCTGGCCTAAGGCCTCATGCACATGACCGTAGGCAGCCTCTGGTATTGTGGCAATATACACACACCAGCTGTTTGTGCACTGACCTATCAGAGTGGGTAGTGGGTTGTCTGTCCATGCCTTCACACCGCAAAAAAGTAATCCATGCACTGCTTTGTTGTGGTGTGAACCGTCAGATGAGAACCCCATTCAAGTGAATGGGTCTGTGTCCACAGATGGCGGGCATAGGGTCGGTGCCCATTGCAGTCCGCAACATGGGCATGGCTGGCACACAATCATAGTCATGAGGCTAAAATAAGGAATTTATGTTGGAAAGTGGACGGATCACTGCCAACCTCATTACAATCAATGGGGATCCGGTGGTGAACTATAGAATCTAGCAATGCCGGATCTGGCAGGTTGCTCTCTGCCATAACAGTTGGTTTTTCAAGTGGTTTTTACTGATGAACTGTCCTCTGGATAGGTCATCAGTATCTCATTGGTGAAGGCCGCAGCGCTACTGTGAGCACTGCTGAGAAGGCAGCAGTGCTCACCGTAGCGCTGCGGCCTTCTCCAGATTTTCCTAGACCATGTGACGTCACATTTATTGGTCACATGGCCCAGGAGCAGCTCAGCCCCATTGAAGTGAATGGGGCCGAGAGAAAAACCAAGAACAGCCGCTATAAAATATACGGTGCTGTGCTTGGTGAGCTTAGAGAAGGCCACAGAGCTCATAGGAGCGGCGGTGCCTTCTCAAACAGACGATCGGATCCCCACCAATCAGATACTGATGATCTATCCTGAAGATATGTCATCAGTAATACATAACACTTGTAAAAACCCTTTAAAGGGGGCATTTACTAAGACCAGTGTATCGCACATGACTGGTGCACGCGTCTTAATAATTGTGGCGCAATTGGAGCAGATTTCCACTATAAACTACACCAGTTTCGTGATGTAGATTATGAGAAACAAGTGGGGTTCCAAATGCCCCAAAAGTTACCACATTTGAACAGCTCACTCTCAGGCAGCAGCACTTGCACCCCTGCAGCTGACAGAAGTGGGAATGTGGAGTAGGAGGGGGCGTGGCTTAGTGGGACCTGGGGGTAGGGTTTTTAAGTCTGTCTTTTGAGGGTGGCCTGAATGGCCAGTCTACTTGCCCCTGAACTGTGACCTCCACAGCACTCCGCTCCCTTAACAGTGTCATCCACAGCGCCCTGCCCCTTTAAAGCTGACCTGCAGCAGTGAAGAAAAATGGCTGGGTTGTTATGGAAACCTGGTGTAAAACTGTGCGTATGTGGAGACTAAGGGCCTGCGAGCTTCTATTGGCTAAGGGTCATTTGACCAGGCTTCTATTGGCTAATGCATTTTTTGGGAATATCTCACACAGGGATGTCCTTTTGAACAGCTCACTCTCAGACAGCAGCACATCCCTCCCACCCTTGCAGCTGACAGAAATATTTTTACCTTCATTTTTTCAATTCCTGGCGGCTGTGGACTGGAAGGGGCGTGGCCTAGTGTGACATGGGGGGCAGAGTTTTTAAATCCGTCTTTTGAGGGTTGGTCTGAATAGCCATCCTACCTACCCCCTGAACTGTGACCTCTACAGCACTCTGCTCCCTTAACAGTGTCATCCACAGCGTCCTGCCGCTTTAAAGCTGACCTACAGCAGTGAAGAATAATGGCTGGGTTGTTATGGAAACCTGCAGTAAAACTGTGTGTATGTGGAGACCAAGGGCCTGCAAGCTTCTATCGGCTGATAAGGGACATGTGACCGTGTGTATGGCAGTTGGGATATGAAGAGAAAGACTTGCAGGCTTGTATTTGCTAATGCAGGTCATTTTTTTTTAAATATCTCAGGAACGGTATGTCCTAGAGAGCAGAAACCCCCACAAGATTTCTTTCCAGGTAGCAAGGGATGAGTATATCAAGTTTCGTTGAAATCGATGGTTGCGTTTTTGAGTGATCGCGGAACATACACATATATATATACAGGTGAAACTCGAAAAATTAGAATATCGTGCAGAAGTCCATGTATTTCAGTAATGCAAATTAAAAGGAATTGCATTTATGCAGCTTAAAATTACAATTTTGTAAAATGGTTCAATATTCTAGGCTCAAAGTGTCACACTCTAGTCAGGTAATTAATCCATACCCCCTGAGCAAAGTGTACCTGAGATTGTGACTTTGGGGTTTCATAAGCTATAAACCAAAATCATCCAAATTATAACAAATAAAGGCTTGAAATATCTCGCTTTGCATGTAATGAGTCTCTCATATGTTAGTTTCACCTTTTAAGTTGCATTACTGAAATAAATGAACTTTGCACGATATTCAAATTTTTCGAGTTTCACCTGTACGTCCTTCTTTATATACATATATATATATATATATATATATGTATATAAACATATATACACACTCTTGCTTATGTCTGTATGTACAGTCGTGGCCAAAAGTTTTGAGAATGACACAAATATTACTTTTCACAAAGTTTGCTTCTAAACTGCTTTTAGATCTTTGTTTCAGTTGTTTCTGGGATGTAGTGAAATATAATTACACGCCCTTCATACATTTCAAAGGCTTTTATCAACAATTACATGACATTTATGCAAAGAGTCAGTATTTGCAGTGTTGGCCCTTCTTTTTCAGGACCTCTGCAATTCGACTGGGCATGCTCTCAATCAACTTCTGGGCCAATTCCTGACTGATAGCAACCCATTCTTTCATAATCACTTCTTGGAGTTTGTCAGAATTAGTGGGTTTTTGTTTGTCCACCCGCCTCTTGAAGATTGACCACAAGTTCTCAATGGGATTAAGATCTGGGGAGTTTCCAGGCCATGGACCCAAAATGTCAACGTTTTGATCCCCAAGCCATTTAGTTATCACTTTTGCCTTATGGCACGGTGCTCCATTGTGCTGGAAAATGCATTGTTCTTCACCAAACTGTTGTTGGATTGTTGGAAGAAGTTGCTCTTGGAGGGTGTTTTGGTACCATTCTTTATTCATGGCTGTGTTTTGGGGCAAAATTGTGAGTGAGCCCACTCTCTTGGATGAGAAGCAACCCCACACATGAATGGTCTCAGGATGTTTTACTGTTGACATGACACAGGACTGATGGTAGCGCTCACCTTTTCTTCTCCAGACAAGCCTTTTTCCTGATGCCCCAAACAATCGGAAAGAGCCTTCATCGAAGAATATGACTTTGCCCCAGTCCTCAGCAGTCCATTCACCATATTTTCTGCAGAAGATCAATCTGTCCCTGATGGGTTTTTTTTGGAGAGAAGTGGCTTCTTTGCTGCCCTTCTTGACACCAGGCCATCTTCCAAAAGTCTTCGCCTCACTGTGCGTGCAGATGCGCTCACACCTGCCTGCTGCCATTCCTGAGCAAGCTCTGCACTGGTGGCACTCCGATCCTGCAGCTGAATCCTCTTTAGGAGACGATCCTGGCGCTTGCTGGACTTTCTTGGATGCCCTGAAGCCTTCTTAACAAGAATTGAACCTCTTTCCTTGAAGTTCTTGATGATCCTATAAATTGTTGATTGAGATGCAATATTAGTAGCCACAATATCCTTGCCTGTGAAGCCATTTTTATGCAACACAATGATGGCTGCACGCGTTTCTTTGCTGGTCACCATGGTTAACAATGGAAGAACAATGATTTCAAGCATCACCCTCCATTTAACAGGTCAAGTCTGCCATTTTAACCCAATCAGCCTGACATAATGATCTCCAGCCTTGTACTCGTCAACATTCTCACCTGAGTTAACAAGACGATTACTGAAATGATCTCAGCAGGTCCCTTAATGACAGCAATGTAATGCAGTGGAAAGTTTTTTGGGGGATTAAGTTAATTTTCATGGCAAAGAAGGACGTTGCAATTCATCTGATCACTCTTCATAACATTCTGGAGTATATGCAAATTGCTATTATAAAAACTTAAGCAGCAACTTTTCCAATATTTATGTAATTCTCAAAACGTTTGGCCAAGACTGTATATGTAATGTAGTATAATATGGGAAGTGTAATGTTTTCTTTATGAGGTATTATATATTATATTTGTATTTTATAGTTATACAGTCCTGATCAAAAGTTTAAGACCACTTGAAAAATGGAAAAAAATCATAATTAGCATGGCTGGATCTTAACAAGGTTCCAAGTAGAGCTTCAACATGCAACAAGAAGAAATGGGAGTGAGACAAAACATTTTTTGAGCATTTAATTTAATTTAATGAAAACAACAAATAAACTGAAACAGGCTGTTTTTCAGCTGATCAAAAGTTTAGGACCACACGTCCCAAAAAAACTAAATCCCCCCAAAACAGAAATCCAACTTCCAAACATGAACTCAGTATTGAGCAGCTCCGCCGTTATTGTTTATCACTTCAAAAATTTGTTTCGGCATGCTTGATGCAAGCGTTTCCACGAGGTGAGTGGGAACATTTCTCCAAGTGGTGAAGACGGCCGCATGAAGGCCATCTACTGTCTGGAACTGTTGTCCATTTTTGTATACTTCCCTTGCCATCCATCCCCAAAGGTTCTCAATTGGAATTAGATCAGGGGAACACGCAGGATGGGCCAAAAGAGTGATGTTATTCTCCTGGAAGAAGTCCCCTGTCCTGCGGGCATTGTGTACCGTAGCGTTGTCCTGTTGAAAAACCCAGTTGTTACCACACAGACGAGGGCCCTCAGTCATGAGGAATGCTCTCTGCAACATCTGGACATAGCCAGCGGACGTTTGACGTCCCTGCACTTCCTGAAGCTCCATTGTTCCACTGAAGGAAAAAGCACCCGAGACCATTATGGTGCCCCCTCCACTATGACGCGTAGAAAACATCTCAGGTGGGATCTGCTTGTCATGCCAGTAACCATCAAGGTTACATTTTTTCTCATCAGAGAATAAAACTTTCTTCTACCTTTGAAGACGTTTTTTTGTTTTTGAAGCCCTTTAGTCTCAGATGCCGTCTGATGGTTATGGGGCAGCAGTCAGCACCAGTAAGAGCCTTAATTTGGGTCAAGGATCGTCCAGTGTCTTGACGGACAGCCAACTGAATCCTCCGGCTCAGTGCTGATGAAATTTTTTGGGGTCTTCCATTTGACTTTTTTGTTCCATAATCATCAGGATCATTTAAGAAATTCCAAATGACTGTCTTACTGCGTCCCACCTCAGCAGCGATGGCGCGCTGTGAGAGACCCTGCTTACGCAGTTCAACAACCCGACCACGTTCAAAAAGGGAGAGGTTTTTTTTGCTTTTGTCATCACAACGTGTGACTATCTGACAGAAAATGACAATGAATCCACATCTTTGCCCAGATTTGGCCTTTTAAAAGAATGCGGTCCTAAAATTTGGATTAGCTGAGAAACAGCCTCTTTCAGTTCATTCGTTGTTTTCAATTAACTGAATGCTCAAAAAATGCTTTGTCTCACTCTCATTTCTTCTTGTTGCATGTTGAAGCTCTACTTGGAACCTTGTTAAGATGTAAAATATGATTGCCATTTTTCAAGTGGTCTTAAACTTTTGATTAGGACTGTACATGTTTATGTACTGCGGTATAATGTGGGAAGCGTAATGTATTATTTATTACATGTAATACATATATGTGTATTTTATAGTTATATATATATACGTGTATATAAACATATAGACTGTTGTGTATGTCTGTGTGTATATGTGATATAATATGGGAAGTGTAATGTACTATATAATGTATATACTGTGAATTATATGATGGGTTCCTGTATAATGTATTCCAGGATTAGATCAATGTATATACTGTATAATAGTAATGTACACTGTGTATAGTATACAGCAGCACAAAGGGACAACACATCCGTGTGCCCTGACATGGAGTCGCCCGGTTGTTTACATAAGTGTCCTCTGCCCCCTTCCTTCTTGTGTCCCCATCCCCCAGGCTGAGGGTGGGAGGGGAGCCGGCTGGCCCCTCACTCCAGACCGAGGTCTCAGCTCTCCGCTCACAGAGGACAGGCCCTGGGAATGTAGTTCCGGCTGCAGAAAAGGGGGAAGGGAGGAGAGAAGGTAGTCCCTGCGGAATTCCGCGCCGTACTCGCCCGTGAGAACGCCCGAACGGACGGCGCTGGGTACAGTGCACAGAGCGGAGGGTACCGGGTTCATACCCGGGCAGTAAGGGCTCCCGTTCGTCGGTGGAGCTGTGCGGGACTCGGTTACAGGACAGGGATCAATCCGCCGCCGGAGCAGGAGGGGGAGGAGAGTATCCGCGGCGGCTTCACACGCAGCATGGAGGGTCCTGAGCGGAGAAGCGTCAGCCGGGGCCGGGAGAGCGCTGAGCATTGAGGCGCACGCTCGCGATGTACAGGGGCCACACGCAGACATGGGCGCCGTGCTGAGGAGCCTGCTGGTCTGCAGCCTGAGCTGCCTGCTGAGGGGTAAGTGCGGGGTCATGTGACTGCGGGGGCTCAGAGCGAGGGGGTGACTTGGGGCAAAGTCGTGAGAGGAGGTACGGGATTTTGGGGTACCCGACATCGATGTGGGGTGCGTAGGGTTACTGGAAGGGGGTCACCTCAAGCTGGCGCAGAGCCTTCTGGGTCTTTTTCATGGAGTACCTTGTACTGGGTGAAGTGGAGGTAAATGGGGCCTGCACTTGGGTAACCTGGAACCAGTTTTATGGAGATGATTGTACCTGGTGGTAGTGCAGGGGTTAATTGTGTGGGGTATGAGCTGTGTGCCCACCTGTGCTGGTGGTGGGCTCTCTACAGGGGGATGTGATTTGGGGTAGGGGTGCATATGAAGTATGAGGGAGCGGGGACCATGGTATGGTGATATTGGGGTGTCAGGAAAGCGATTGGGAGGCTGCGTGAGGTCCTAGGAAGCTGCACATGTTGAGAGTTGTAGTAAGTCGCTGGGATGGGTTTTTGGTTATTTTTGGCAGGTCTGTGTCCACTACTTTTTCTTGGTTGGGGGAGGGGGGCTCAGGATCTCAGCAGCCGCCATGATTGTTTGTTTTGGCTGCCTCCCACCTCACATTGCTGGACTGTTGAGTAAGCGCCCACTCCCCACTTAATCAATTTACATCCTAATAGCTTTTACATACATCCCCAGTTGGTGGGGAGGGGGCTGTGCCCTCCTCCTTCATTTTTCCTAACTTCTCATGAGGTTTGGAGTTTTTCTCCAGATCTTGTGAGATGAGATTGTTGTCACTTTGTTTTTACTTGGCTCCCCCAATATGCCAGCTGCAGGCGCGTCCCCTGACATCTGTCCAACGCATGTGTTCTCTATCCCTCCCCCAGTATGGACTAGACAGGCTGGATTTTACCACATTAACCAGTATGCCAGGGCACAGACTGGGAACACGCTGCCAGTTCCAAATAAGCCATAGACTACAACTCGCTTCCTAGAAAGCGCCGCTGATCTCCGGCATATCAACTGGTGCAGCCGGCTGCTTGGGTCGATCTTCACTTGGTTGAAAAGCTCTGCAAAGCCTTTATAAACCCTGTGTTTTTACGCCTTTTCATATTCTCTGCTTGCTGTCAGTGAAGTCGAGCATTTTTGTTTACATCCAGGGCCTAAAAACCTGCCCTGATCTCATCCTGCCTGTCGCTGAGGGGCCTGTTACATTGTATGATTCAAAGCAATCCTGAACGCAATGCGCCAGCTCCTTCCTATACATTGTAACAAACCATCATGTGCGATAAGTAATGCATTTTTCCGTTCACTGACCACCATCAGACATCTCGCTTAGGCTACATGCACACGAACGTTGTTTTTCCATGTCCGTTCCGGTTTATATATTTTTTTGCGTATATGATTCAGACCTATTCATTTCAGTGGGTCCACAAAAAATGCGGACAGCACACTGTGCGCTGTCCGCATCAGTATGTCCATTCTGTAGCCCCGCAAAAAAAAAATAGAGCATGTCCTAGTCTTGTCCGTATGACATACGGCTCTCATTCGTGTTTTTATTTTTTTGCGGATCTGCTAATTGCGGACTGCTTAACACCTACGGTCGTGTGCATGTAGCCTTAGGGTCCCTTCACACATCCGTAGTTTATTGCGGATCTGCAATACACCAGGCCGGCACCCCCATAGAAATGCCTATTCTTGGGTCCGCACCCGTTCCGCAGAATTGCGAAACGGGTGCAGACGCATTCACGGACGTGTGACTGGACCCTTACTGCTATGAGAAACTGGAGCACAAAGTCTGAGGAAGTGGCAATAAGACGCTTCATTATGGGAGGCGCCTGAGGAGCAAAAGTGTGCAGCTGAGGTCACATGACCAGGCTTTCTTTGTCTGCCTCCCCAGCAGCTGAGGGGTTAAGTCCCTGACAAAAGGTTTCTGCCTGATGCACTTCTCAGATGTCTGTCCTGATGGTGACGCTGCGGTCATTACCCACATGAAGTCTGGGACTTTAGTAGATATGGGAGTCCATGATGGTCTGACTGGGATGGGAGACAAGTCCTTGCTGGTTTAACAGCCGCTTGACTTTTAGTCTGGCAGCGCTTAAGTCTGAGGCAGTCTGACGTGTGCCAGTGATGAAAGCCTTGGGCAGCCCCCTCTAGATCCACCACCAGTACTCGGGACTGGGGCCTACTGGTGTCTGTGTGGAGCACTAATCCCACTAATGTTGTAGCAGCGCAGTTTGTAATCATTCGGCAGTAGTTCTGCCATCTGAAGATCACTCTCCAATCTGGCGGCTGTAGGGTCACCCTGGGACAGGCAGGGGGAGAGCTGCGTGCCCGCTATTTCATGGCTCTTTAAGAGATTCCTCCATATGGTTTATGAGCTGCAGCCGGAGCTCAGCTGATGCTCCCCACACCTGGAAGTCTTTATATCCATGCACAGAGCCCGCACCCTATCTGCACTTCATCGCCCTCGTCCAGATATTTCTCTAGATTGTAAGCTCTCCGCAGTCACAGTCTAACGTGGCTCTGCAAATTGGGAACTTTGTGCTGCTTTCTTTACCTAATTGGTTCCCTATGTCAAGAAATAGTGGGTTGATGTGGTCGTACCCATTATCAGTGTCACTTATTTTCATTCTGCTCCTTTTTCTAGATGCAGTGTAGAGCATGGTGGGTTTCTTGTTCAGGATCATATTGATCAGTAATATATTCCGTTCTACACCTCCCACTTGTAATTTGGTTGAGGCCTCATGCACACGACCATATGCTGTCTGCAAACTGCGGATACCGTCCATGCTGCCTCTGCGTTTTTTGCGGACCCCGTTGACTTCAGTGGGCCCGTGGTCAATGTTTTGCATCCACCAACAGAATATGTTCTATCTTATTGCAGAACGGCGTACGGATGCGGAAAGCACACGGATCATCAGTGTGCATTCTGCATCTGTATGACCTTTCCGCAAAAAGAATATAGGGTCCTAAAAAACACCACCACCATGCTTCCCACATCTGAATGTCAGTTCCGCAAAAAGAATATGCCCACAAAATCCGAACCACGGACCCAGTGAAGTCAATGGGTCCATAAAAATATGCAGAAGGCACACGGACTGGAGCGATTTGTGGACCGAAAAATGTATGTCGTGTCCATAAGGCCTTAGATAGTTATATCTAGTATAGCATAGAGGAGACTTTATTCAAGTGAATACAGAGATATCACTGTGTATGAATGCCACCATTGTTTACACTGCAGGCTACATCAAGGGAACTGAAAACTAGCAAAATTGAAGCTAGGTGTACATTGTTGTTTTTTGTACTACCTGTACCCGCTGTAGTTCATCTGTCCTGGTTTTTCTTTCAGCATCTCCCTTACTGCTATATGCCAACCGGCGTGACCTGCGGCTGGTGGATGCTGCTGGGATGAAGGGGAACTCCACTGTCCTGGTCACGGGCCTGGAGGACGCAGCCGCTGTGGACTTTGTGTATTTCCGTGGATATATTTACTGGAGCGATGTCAGCGAGGAAGCCATTAAAAGGATAAACTTCAACAAGACTGGAAGCTCGCCGGATGTCGTCATTGGCGGATTGGTATCGCCAGATGGACTGGCCTGTGACTGGTTAGGAGAGAAACTGTACTGGACAGACTCCGAGACAAATAGGATAGAAGTTTCTAACCTGGATGGCACTTTGCGGAAAGTTTTATTCTGGCAAGAACTTGATCAACCCCGAGCGATCGCCCTGGATCCTGCCAGAGGGTGAGTGGTAATGCCATCCAACTGTAGTGTTCTTCATAGGATAGAAACCTCCCTGCCCTTTGTTTTACGTCAGATGAAAAGCTGGCAGCTGTTTTGGTGACCGTATCAGTTGTCCCCCAACTTTCTTAGAAAAAATAGCCAAGTCAGAGGTTTCACATTGATGATGGGTGGACAGGCCTACCAATGCACAGCATGGGTGATAAATATCAGTGCCCCTCATGGGGACCGCCTGTGACCCTGAGAGCGAAAAGTCCCCGAGTCCACCCTCTGAATGTGTCGGTCCACTTCTCCGTTCACTTCTATGGAACTGAGATTTCTCTATTCTGTGGACGAGTGATAACTAGCTGATCACTGTGGGTCTGACCTCTGGGACCCCCACCAATCATGGAAGGGGGGTCAAGTTCCTTCTTTCTGATGGAGCAGCACTGCCGCTCCATTCATTCTCTATGGGAGCGCCGGAGATGGGCGAGTAACTCAAAAACATGGCAGTCAATTTGAAAGCCAATCTGACAGAGAAGGATCAGGGCTTTGGGTTTTTCCCCAATGCATTTGTTCTTCCAGGCGATAAGGCGTCTGACAACGGCTTTCCCTTTTTCCCCACTGACATGTACACGCTCATCTGAGCGGGGGAGTCGGGAGAGAGAGCTTTTGGCCCACAGCTGCTGAAGGTGTGTGGGCACCTTTACCTGAACAGGGCAGGATGCCTCAGGCACAGACTGGTGATTGTCAGGGGTGCATCACTTGGTCTATGGTCATCTTCTAGTGCAGCGTTTACTTTGTGTTGCATTTGGTGGAGATTCTTGGCGTCCGATCCCGGAGGTCTGCTTTCTATTTGCTTGCTGAATTGCTGATTGTTTCCTTTGATGCAGGGCCATGTGATCACAGCAGCAGGCAATCAGATGCCGAGCATATGCCAGAGCCTCCAAGCCTCGTCAGTGGCTGACAAATTAATTGGGTCCCCCCTCCCCTCCTCCAAAGGCCTCCGGGGAAGATGGTGGTTATAAGTCGCTTTGTCTGCTGCTTTTCCTTCCCATATTTTGCTTTTTAGCATCTTTTGACGGCTAATGGTTTACTGTGATAGCTGGTGACACTGCTTTAAGAGGATCCACCATAGGGGTGGCCTGATGCCTGCCCCCCAACCCCCATGTTATCCTGTGGGAATGAAAAGTGTCAATTCCTGCCCTGTGTTCCTCTGTGGAATGTCTCCATTCATCTCAAAGGGAACCTGTTACCACGAAATGCTGTGCAATCTGCTATAGAGCAGGAGAAGCTGAGCAGATGGGCGGTGTTTTCAGTGATTGACAGCTAACTCTGACTAACCATAAAGGGGAGGCTGTCAATCACTGGGTGGCACCGCCCACATGACTCCTTAGCCTAAAAAGAGATGTAAATGAATAAATTACAAGATTTACTAAGTCTTTTCTCAAAATGATACAACAATCTGCTTAGCTCCTCCTGCTCTATAACAAGCCGCATTTCATGGTGACAGGTTCCCTTTAGCCCCTTCCTGACTGCCCAACGTAAATTTGGGGACTAATGTATGCTATCGATGATGACGTTGATCGCGTACATTTAACACCTCAGATGCCATGGTCAAATGTGACCACGGCATCTGATAAGTTAAAGACCAGGAGCGCTCGCTTCTGGCCATGTACTGGGTCCCCCTGGTGACGGTTGGGGTAACCAGATGTAGTGTACTCAGGAGTGGTACCGGGCTGCCGCACACTAGTTCCTATTTTTAAAAATATAAAAAATTCGAATCATCCTCCTTTACCCAAAATAAAAATACAAAATCATGGGCATCGTCTTGTGTGAAAACATCTATACTATTAAAGAGGTTCTGCACTTTGTTTTAACTGATGATCTATCCTCTGGATAGATAATCAGCATCTGATTTGGCGGGGGTCTGACAACCGGGACCCCCGCGATTAGCTGTTTGAGAAGGCAGCAGCGCCGCGGCCTTCTCACTATTTACCGCTGGCCCAGTGACGTCACGACTTGTATCAACTGGCCTGGGTGGGGATAAGCTCCATTTAAGGGAACAGAACTTAGGCCCCGCCCAGGCCAGTGATGCTAGTCGTGACGTCACTGGCCCTGCGGTAAATGGCGAGAAGGCTGGAGCACCGCGACCTTCTCAAACAGCTGATTGGCAGGGATCCCGGGTGTTGGACCCCTGCCGGTCAGATGCTGAGGATCCAGAGGATAGATCATCAGTTTAAACAAAGTGCAAAACCCCTTTAATATAAAAAGATTTATACCATGCAGCAAATGACGAAACTGGGGGGTGGGAAAAAGTCAATATGGCCAATTCACAATTTTTTGGTCATTTCATCTTCAACAAAAACATTGAATAAATAGTGATAAAAAAGACACACACCCCAGAATGGTGTCAGAGAAAAGTAAAGATCGTCCTGCAAAATAATGAACCCTCATACAGTTATGGGGATGCAAAGGAAAACATTCTTTCCTAGGTTCTTATATTTTTTCCCCCAGTAAATCTATACATATCTGCCATCGTTGTAATCGTAATGACCTGAACAATAAAAGTAACAGGTCGGTTTTACCACATATGAAAAGGTGTAAAAAAACAAACACCCCATAAGGCTACATGCACAAGACCGTGCCGTTTTGCGAACCGCGAATCCACGAAAAAAAACGGAAGCCGCCACTGTGCCTTCCGCAATATGCGGAATGGGTGGCCCATTGTAGAAATGCCTATTCTTGTCCGCTAAAATGGACAAGAATAGGACATGCTCCGTTCCATAGCCCCGCAAAAAAAAAAAATATAGCAACGCATGCGGACAGCACACAGTGCTGTCCGCATCTTTTGCGGCCCCATTGAAGTGAATGGGTCTGCACCCGAGCTGCAAAAACTGCGGTGGTGTGCATGAGGCCTAAAACTGACGGAATGGTGTTTTTTCTTTATAATTCCACCCCATTTTGGATTTTTTCCCCTCTTCTCACTACATTGTATGCAACCGTAAATGGTGCCATTAGAAAGTACATCTTTTTGGGCCCAAAAAAACAAGCCCTCATACGTCTATGTAAAGTTATGGCTTTGGGAGGGCTGGGAGTAAAAAATGAAGAAAAAAAAAAAATAATGAAAATCGCCACCTTGAAGGGGGTTAATGAGGGGGTGTAAACTGCACAGAAGTCTGCATCAAAATTCACACATGCATCCTAATCTGCACTTTAAAAAACTGCGCCTGCAAAGTTTGTCAGATTTTCTTTTTTTCGCAGTGTGTGAAGGTATCCTTACGGATCATGTAGGCTTCATTCTTCGTCATGTCTGTAGTGGCGTCCGTGGCGCTGTATGTAGGCAGTGTGTTGTGGGAATGCTTCAGTCATATAATGCAGAGGTGCCATACCTCCCCACCATATGGTGTTCATGTCATGGGAACTATCTGTGTATGTTCCTTTGGTATAGGGGGGAATCTCGCTGACACTTCCCATTGACTGCGCTCTCCCCGGAGTTCCTCCTTATCTGTACCAGGGGACAGCTCCATTTATGCTGATTGCTCCAGGTTCTTGCTGGGAGCTCAGCAGGGAGCTAATGAACTGCATAAGTAGCTTTGGGTAGGTAGGAGCCAAGGGACTAGATCTCTGCACTTCCCCCGTCTTCTTCCATGTTTTTTTTTTTTTTTTTTCTTCTTCATCTGCGGAGCTTATGTATGGAAGTTTGGAGGGAATTGTGAAGAAGTCCCATGGTTGCCCTAATTGCAGCAGTGGAATGATTAGAAGCCTGCATATGGGGGAAACGATGAGGATCCATGTCTGAGCTCACAGCTGCTTGCATGTGGTCTCACTGACTGCATCACCCCCCTCCCCCATCCTCCCTCCAGCCCATGCAAGTCAATGAGAATCTCCTTCACAGACCCTGGGAAGCCTCCGAGCTGTAAAGTGCTTCTAAAATGTGGTTGTAATGGGGCATGTTTTAATTAAAACTAACAAAGACTGCTGGCACCTGGTATGAGTTTACAAATCCGTGCTATAAATACATGGGGCTATTCAATCTTCAGTGTGTTGGGATGAGCTGCTCTAATATCATGTGATGGCAGCATTATGAAGGGCAGCTCCACACTATTAACATGCCCACCGCTGTGATTGTTCCGGTTATACATCCCCAGGATAAATATCATCCAGACGAAGATTTCTTCTGTGTGCTACAGTATAACTATTAGAATGCCCCCAATGCACCAGAATAGAACTACTATAATGCTGCCCCCAATGCACCAGAATAGAACTACTATAATGCTGCCCCCAATGCACCAGAATAGAACTACTATAATGCTGCCCCCAATGCACCAGAATAGAACTACTATAATGCTGCCCCCAATGCACCAGAATAGAACTACTATAATGCTGCCCCCAATGTACCAGAATAGAACTACTATAATGCTGCCCCCAATGTACCAGAATAGAACTACTATAATGCTGCCCCCAATGTACCAGAATAGAACTACTATAATGCTGCCCCCAATGTACCAGAATAGAACTACTATAATGCTGCCCCCAATGTACCAGAATAGAACTACTATAATGCTGCCCCCAATGTACCAGAATAGAACTACTATAATGCTGCCCCCAATGTACCAGAATAGAACTACTATAATGCTGCCCCTATTAGGCCTTTTTCACACTACCGTATGGCTATTGCAGTGTTTTGCGATCCATTTTTCACGGCTCTGTTCTGTTTTGTTTCCGTTCTGTTTTTTTGTATGGCATATACAGTATTATTTTATTATTTATTAAAGCGCCATTCATTCCATAGCGCTGTACATATGAGAAGAGGTATACATACATAATACAGACAATTGCACTAATCATAAACAAGACGAGTTACAAACTGGTACAGAAGGAGAGAGGGCCCTGCCCGTGAGGGCTTACAATCTACATGGTATGGTAGAAGGACATAGTAGGTGCGGGTGAAGCTGGTCATGGCGGTATAAAGGCAGCATGGTCACGGGTTGTAGGCTTGTCTGAAGAGGTGGCTTTTCAGGTTTCTTTTGAAGGATTCCACTGTAGGTGAGTCTGATATGTTGGGGTAGCGAGTTCCAGAGTATGGGGGATGCACGGGAGAAATCTTGGAGGAGATTTTGGGAAGAGGAGAGAAGGAGGTCTTGTGAGGATCGGAGAGTGCGTGTGGGGATGTATCGGGACAGTATCTCAGTGATGTAGGGAGGGGACAGGTTATGAACGGCCTTGTATGTATTTGTTAGTATTTTGAACTGAATTCGCTGGGCAATGGGGAGCCAGTGAAGGGATGGGCAGAGGAGTAATAGGGTGAGAGGTGGATTAGTCGGGCAGCAGAGTTGAGGATAGATTGGAGGGGTGCGAGAGTGCTAGATGGAAGGCCACAGAGGGGAGTGTTGCAGTAGTCTAGGCGGGAGATGATGAGGGCATGTACAAGCATTTTCGCAGATTCAAAGTTAAGGAAAGCGCTGATGTGGGAGATGTTATTGAGTTGGAGGCGGCAGGTGGTGGAAAGGGCTTGGATGTGTGTTCGGAAGGAAAGGGCAGAATCCAAGGTCACTCCAAGGCAGTGGACTTGGTTGACCGGGGATAGTGTGCAGCCATTGATTGTGATAGGTCTGTTGGGGGGGTTGAGCAAGATGGGGGGAAAAGATTATTTATTCTGTTTTATCCATGTTAAGTTTTAGAAAGCGAAAGGCGAAGAAGGATGATATAGAAGATAGACATTGTGGGATTCTTGATAGTAAAAGGTGGTGATTTGTTGTCACAAATCAGTATACAGTAATTGCATAGAACATATTCGGCTGGGCATAACATTTTCAATAGATGGTTCCGCAAAAAATGGAACGGATACGGATGCATTCTATATTTATTTTTTTGCGGACCCATTGACTTTAATGGAGCCACGGAACGTGATTTGCGGCCAAATATATAGGACATGATCTATCTTTGAACGGAGATACGGAATGCATACGGAGTACATTCTTTTTTTTTTTTTTTTTTTTTTTGCAGACCCATTGAAATTAATAGTTCCATATACGGACTGTATACAAAACGCAAAAAAACGGCCCGCAAAACGCAAAAAAACGGTAGTGTGAAAGAGGCCTTACAAGAATATAACTACTGTAATACTGCCTCCTATGTACAAAAATAAAAAACATTGCTTATTAGAAGTAGGCCTGGTTTGGTATAGGACGCCATGTCTGGGCTGTGATATCATTGTGATTCTAGGTGTGACCACATTTTGTCAGGATTGTTGTCGTGTGTTGGTGGTGATTTTTTTTTACATGTTCTTGCCAATTGTTTCATGGTCCTGATAGTCTGGAGGACTCAGCAGATGTTGGGAGTCATACACGTCAGCTGGGTTTTTGCAAGACTGAAAGTGGGGAACCTTCAACAGGTATATGGTTGTAATGACTTCAATATAGCGTTAACTGGGGTGTATACACACCTCAGTCACATTAATATCCAGTAACTGCCGTGTGCAGCACGGACAGCAGCTAGATGGGCTGAGAGTGACTCAGTAAGGTCCTGGTAGGTTGTCACAGGTATCTGGAGCCATGCTGACTGGAGGGTGTGTGGGGGAGGAGCCATAGAGCGAACACGATGATCGAGGTGGTCCCACACATGCTCAGTTGTATTAACGAATTAGGGGGCCAGGTTAGTACTTGAAAGTCTTGGTCATGCTCTTCCAACTAATGTTAGACATTTCTAGCCTTGTGACGTCACGTTCTCTTGCTGGCAGATCCCATCCTCCCCAGGGAAGACAATCGGCATGTATGGGTGTACGTGATCTGCAAGGATGGATTTATACCCACATGGATGAGTGGTCCAGGGAATGCCACAAAAACATTCCCCAGACCATAAAGTGCCACCACCAGCATGTGTTCTTCCAGCAATGGTTGCAGGGTGTTTGTTTTCTGATGTTTCTCATCTGACATCCCAACGTCCATCCATTCCATGAAGCAGATAACGTGACTCATCGGAGAAGACAACTCTTTGCCAATCAGTGGAGGTCCGGGTCCGATACTGCAGCGAAACTGAAGTCTTTTCTGCTGATGTAACTTTGTTAGCAGAGGAGCAGTGACCATCCGTCTGCTTCAGAGTCCCATACACAGAAGGGTTTGCTGAACTGTTGTATTAGACACATGTCTGGTAGCCCCTGGTTCATTTTGGCATAAAGCTGCTCCACTGTAGAGTGTCGGTCCGCCCTTGCACACCTTCCTAGCCGACGTTCACCTCACATCAGTGGGCAATTTCCACGCCACTTATTCACAATGGTGCCATTTCTCCACTCTTGTTACACTTTGCCACGAACCGTTCACAAACTGTGCAGTTTGTAAAATACCGCCACCTTTGGCCCGAAAGCCAATAATCATCCCTTTTTTGATATATCACCCTTTACAGCAACAAGGGATATGTGTGCAGACAGCCTATCTCGCCCCTTATATACCCACCAAGCCGGCTCACCACACGTGACTTCCTTCATGAGCTACACACTGCCGAGAGTAGGAAGTGGTGATAATAATAGGACTGGATTGTGGGGTCCCTGCCGCCAGCACTGCGCCTCTCATGGCCTGCTGTGTGTTACTATGTTGTCCCTATTGCTTGTTGTAATGTCAGCAAGCAATTGGCAAAAACAACGACTTCATTAGAAGATGGAGTTGTGTTCTAGAAAAGAAAAAAAAAATCGATTTCTGTACCTCTTGTACTTTTTCCGCTTAGCTGACGCTAATGTGAAAGTAGCCTTAGGATACATGCACACGACGGTGAAAAAAAATGGACTATTTTAACGGACGTTTATTTAACTGATGCCTTTCTGACAAACGGACGTTAAAAACTGACCCATTCAATTGTATAGGGACAGTCTGTCAGTGAAAAACGGACAAGATAGAACACATTCTATTTTTTTTACGTCCGTTTTTCATGGACAGTCAAAAAGTTGCCTTGTGAATAACCTCATAGACTACTGTTCGTCTTAAAGCGGACGTGATGGCCGTTAAAAATAAAGATGTACATCCCGTTTCCATTTTTCACTGTCATGTGCATGTCGCCTTAGCTTACAGGTAGTAGTGATTGGTACATTGTATCTGTTGCTTTCCATTCACTTACAGGAAGTGGAAAAAGTGCAGTTTTATGTAAAGGCTCGGTTGGTGCATTTCATTGATAAAGGATGGTGTGGTTCATTCGCCATTGAGCCGTTTTTTTTTTTTTTTTTTTTTTTCTACAATCACTTCTGCATTCAGAGATCCCTGTAACAAAGGCCATTAGCAGGGCTGCCCTGTTTACACTCGGCTCGGTGGAGGCGCTGGGATGGGCAGGTCTCGGCCTGGAATGCTTTTGAACTTGAGTTGCAAAAATACAGAGTGAAATGGAGCATGTGCTGAGGTAGGAGGCTCGGCTGAGAGCGGAGCTGACATTCCTTACCTCGGCTTCAGCCACTCAGAGGCGACCGTGCGGTACACCGGAAAAGCAGGATGACCATGCGGCTTGTAGACATGCATGGTATGGATCAGTGTGTGATCAGGTTTTCCATGGAGGCTAGAAGACCTTGGTGCCAGCCTAGGCCACTGGACCTTCCTTGGAGGGTAGCGGTGACATTGGACCTGAGGACTGTTGTGTTGGGGGAGTTTCAGACCATTTATCAGGATACAGGTTAATTTAAGAAAAGGAGGCCCCACGACGGCTACATTTGTGCCCTTGTGCCAGTCCCTGAGGAAGTTATATTGGGCAGGGCTGTGGAGTCCAAAGTCCTGACTCCCACTCCTGCATTTTATCATGCTCAGACTCCTTCATAAATGGCCAGGCATTCAGTAATAAGATTTACCATCATGTGAGTAATGAAGCTACTTACACCATATTTACAAAACCTACAAAAAATGGAGCTCATAGTGTATCAGTGCAAAAAATATATATTTCATTGAAATCCCAGTAGTACATATATAAAAGACGTTGTCACTTTAAAAAGGTAGCAGAGAAGAACACCATCCTAGTAGGGACACGGGCTACATGTACGTATTCTAGTATAAGGACTTATTGTAAAGGATAAGTCTAATATGTTACATCATTATGCATATAAGAAACCGGAACCTGCAAGATGGACACAGCAGTACTAGGAAATCACAGTATCAGGGAAAATGCTGCGCACGCGCGGCACCTGCCGTCTCCACGTCGGCCCGCTGTATCACGTGACTTTGTCACTTGATTGGGGGCGTAGCGATGTGTCGCTGGCTGGGGGGAGGACCAGGCGCCGTGGCCCGCTCACCGTGTTTTGCCGCTGTACATCCAGGTGATTCAAATTATTTACTCCAAGTGGGAATGCAACCTCATTGGTGGGAAGGGCTTCATAATTTCATGATCCACAGTGATGGCGTTACCACCTGACACGCCGAAACGCACGTCGGGGTAGCGCCATCCTGGTCTGGGTACACTGAGATCTTGGTTAAGTCTCTTCATCAGGTTCTTTGGTATCTTTGTCTCCAGGGCAGTTTGTACATTCCTGTCCCTGTTTTCTGCGCAGTATTCTGCCTGATATTGTGATTTCTTAGTACTGCTATGTATATTTTGCAGGTTCCTGTTTCTTATGCATAATGATTTAACACATAATTTTCGAAGAAACTAGGTTCCTATTTTGTGGTTAAGCGGATCTCTGCAATTGTGGTTGTTTAATATTTTCTGCTCTGTAAGCAAATGTGATTATGACTTTAATAAGACTTGGGTGGTTTTCTCCCCCCCCCCCCCCTAAAACATAACAAAACAAAAAAAAAACTGTAAAAATCAATAAACAGAGACTTGTTTGACCGACACTCAGTGATCAATCAATGCTCCAGATGGGTACCCATTACTAAATCTATGGGCAATGATGATTTGGAACTCGGCATAAATTAGAGTAAGGGGTCCTTTGCCCCCACAGGTTGTCCGGGAACAGATGAGATGACGTTTCATTCCTAGGTGTCCGCAGCCTGCTCTGAGTGCCAGCTCCGGCCTGTTTACTTCCTCCCCATCATGGACATGATCATCTGCTCCACTGCGGCCAATGACTGGATTCAGCAGTGACATGTCCTCAAGAGACTCATCTCCAGTAAAGCCAGTCATTGGCTGCAGTGGAGCAAATAATCATGTATGTGCCAGGGTGGAAGTGAGGAAGGCGCGGACTGGACAATAGACACATGAGAGCTGTCACACAGGACTGGTGGAGAGTAGGTAAGTATGAATCTTTCCATAGCGGAGACAGGCTGTGGGCACCTGTGAAAAGTTGCTTATTCCTGGACAACACCTTTTTAATGCTGTCTTCCTGTTCTGTCTAGAAGTTCTAAGATGACTTGCAGGCATGCCCAGTACAGAACTTCCTCCTCTGGTCGTCTCTACTGAGCATGTGCAGTTTTGTGACCTGGAACGAAGGGCCTTGGAACAGCATGAAGATACCTAGTATAAGTGATAAGGGAGCACACCGGAGAGGTGAGGACTGATTATCTCTAACTCCGTTTTAATGCTGTGCAGAGACCTGTCAAAGGGGTTATCCGACCCCTGAAATGCTCCCCCATATGCCCGGGCCCCTCAAACACCATGTACTTACATTGCTCCCCGGCACCCGCGTCGCTCCTGGTCCCCACACGTCCACCACTGCTTCTGTGCGGCTGAAAGCATCCGGTGTCTGGGGAGGGGTGCAGCCAATGGCAGGCGGTGATGAGGACGAGCCTTCCTAGCATCTCCTGCCCTTGGTAGACTTCGTATTCCTGTTTTTAAAGTTGTAGCATCGAAGGCCAAAGTTATTCACCGAAGTCTCATTACTTTTGCCTCCGCACAGTGCATACATTTTAATGCTGTACGGAGACAGGCTGACTTCGGATCTTGGAACTGAAGCGTGATTAGCTCACCCCGGACAGGACAGAACCGGAGGAGGGGAGGACTGATTCTCTAGCACCACTAGAACACCCAGTTTATCACTGTCTGTAGTATAGGGGCAGGACAGAACCGGAGGAGGTGAGGACTGATTCTCTAGCACCACTAGAACACCCAGTTTATCACTGTCTGTAGTATAGGGGCAGGACAGAACCGGAGGAGGTGAGGACTGATTCTCTAGCACCACTAGAACACCCAGTTTATCACTGTCTGTAGTATAGGGGCAGGACAGAACCGGAGGAGGTGAGGACTGATTCTCTAGCACCACTAGTCCACCCTGCTTATCACTGTCTGTAGTATAGGGGCAGGACAGAACCGGAAGAGGTGAGGACTGATTCTCTAGCACCACTAGAACACCCAGTTTATCACGGTCTGTAGTGTAGGGGCAGGACAGAACCGGAGGAGGTGAGGACTGATTCTCTAGCACCACTAGAACACCCAGTTTATCACTGTCTGTAGTATAGGGGCAGGACAGAACCGGAGGAGGTGAGGACTGATTCTCTATCACCACTAGAATACCCTGCTTATCATTGATTTTAATATATAATAGCCTTGAATAAAACATAAAATTTATTTTTTTATTAGCATTTTCTAAATTTATAGGAAGGTTAAATTAATTATTAATAATGGATAATAATCTTTTAAGCTGGAGTTGTAGTCAGTACATTTCTCCCAACTCCACCCAAAACTAGCTTAGTCCAACTCCACTGCCCTAATTTTGGGTGTGAAAATCCTATAGCTGCATAAGATTGATCAGTGGTGGTAATGACCACAGGGAATCCTTTCTGCCCAGCACAAGCACCCATTCTCATAATTCATAGTAATCAGTTTGGACTCCTTCTCTGCATGGGGACTCTTAACAGCCAGATGTGTAGCCACTCTGGGGTATATATACCCTTGCGACAGTCCCTGGGGCAGTTTTAACAGATGCGATATTGGGTGTGCAAATGTTATAGGGGCATATAAGCGATCAGTGGTGTTAATGACTACAGGGAATCCTTGCTGCCTGGCTTGAGTGCCCATTCTCCTTATTCCTAGTCATTTTACATACAGCCTGCACCCCCGTTGGTGTTTGTGTGTGTTCGGTGGTGGGGGTCGTTCGTCGCGCTTTACTTCAGAGGACAAATTTTGCGGTTTGCAGTACAAGCGCAATGATTTCATATAATGACTTACTAATTGGAGGTGGCACGATTGTCTGTTCCAACTTGTCTCCCACCGCCGAACTTTGTCAAGTACAAAGGTGAATTGTCTGTAATCCTCATACCTGAGACATGCTTCGATCCGTGTGCAGCGGGGTACATGGCTGCTGCGTTGTTAACCCTTACCCTGTCCTTGTGAATGCAAACTGCCCCAGACCTTATAATATCACTTATATAACTTATTCCTCTCATAGATGTTCTACACTTTATTTTTTTTAAATATTCGATTTCAGGTTTTGTTCATCTTCAACATCTCTGCTTGCTGACTGTTAAAGAGAACATTTTTGTTTACATCCAAAGTCTAAAAGCGCATGGAGACCTAATCCTTCTCAAAGCTGTGGATTTGTTACAGTTGTGTTCAGTCCTGACAATGTAGCGTGATACAGATTACCTGCTCTATATGTATCTCTGAGTTGGCTAGCCTGGATGCAATAGTTACAAACCCTCAGCTGTGAGAGATAGGCAAAGATGGATTTTCAGCATTGAAGTATGAGAAGAAAATTTCTGATAGGGAATGTGGCCACCATTGTAGTTCTCCCAGTGTCCTGGTACATGCGTCTCTCTCGTGCATGGGTACACTAGAAAAGCTGGGTGACACCTACCAGTATGTGACTGTTGCAGCTCTCATATGGGTTGTGACCCAGCTTTTCCAGTGTCCTGAACAGCAGCTCTTCTCCAGCGCAGAGGTGATGGGTTATCGGAGGTACACAGCGCTTACCGCCATGTCTGTTTCTTTGTTTCAGTTACATGTACTGGACGGACTGGGGCGAAGTGCCAAAGATTGAGCGCGCCGGGATGGACGGCTCTCTGCGGGCCGTCATTATAGACACAGACATATATTGGCCGAACGGGCTGACGTTGGATTACGAAGATCAGAAGCTTTACTGGGCAGACGCCAAATTGAGCTTCATCCACAAGTCCAATCTGGATGGCTCCTTCAGGTGAGTGCCTATACCATCCCCTGTCTGTGAGGGGCAGCAGAGTTACCTGCACTGTGTAGAAGGCGCCTGCTTTGCGCAGTCTCTTCTGCGCAGCCTCCTCCCTGATGGATGGGAGCTCGCTGTAAAGTTGGGTGAGAAGTCCAGCAGGGTAAATGGTGTGTAGCTGCCGGCCGGTGTTTACACAGCTGCAGGATATTAGAAGCGGGTCCTCAGATCGGCTGCAGGAGCTTTTGTTTCCCTCTTCCTGTCAGGACATCTCATTTAACCATCTAGGCAGGGTGCGATCCCAGCAGCGTTCCTTACTGGAGCATCTCGCGTGCCGACGGAGGAGTCTGCTTTACAACCAGAGTGTTTGAGTCATAAATGACCAGGCGCTTTTTATTTTTTTTCTTGTCCTTTTGCATATGTGTTTGTTTAACAGCTGGCCACATAGGGCTGTTTTTAATCTCTTTTTGTATTTTTTGTTTTTAGGGATGAGATGTACAAAAAAAGCAGTGGAGCGCCACTGCCTCTTCAAAAAAAAAAAGCTGATCGGCAGGGGTGCTGGTAGTCAGACCCCCACCGGTCAGATATTAACCTATTCTGATGATGGGTCATCAGTTTCAAAATCTCAGACAGCTCCTTTAAATTTAAAAATGTACATTTTTGTTGGGCTTCTCGATTTGCTTTTGGTCATTTTTGATAACGTGCATAGTATTTATTTATTATGTTACACACACCATGATTTCATGGGAAACCCCTGGGGACATTCACACTTGTCTTTTTCCCCCCAATATTTTTACAAGGACTGTCCGAGTTAATTAAAAATCTCAGGCAACTGCTACAGTGTCCTAAAATTCACCTCCTACTCCAGCGCCATTCTTTGCAGCATGCTTTTGGCACTCCTGCTGCATAGTGGTGTCAGCCTTAATACAGCATGTGATTGCTGCAGCCAGTCACTGTCCTCAGTGGTCTATACCTGAGGACGATTGGCTGCAGCAGCGAGGTGCCAAATCCAGGTACGTCGCCGTACACATCAGACTACTGTGATGGCTGTAGGCCACTGAGACAGCGATTGGCTGCAGCAGTCATGTGCCATATACAGCTGTGGTAGGGGTTGTCTAAGATTTTTTGCTATCTCTGACAACTGCTGTAATTCCACTGTAACTGGGGCATTCATTGGAGCCACTGGAGAAGACAGCCCCTGTGGGGACATGATCTGGGTCAACCCTGCCATTCTTTTCTTGGATTGTTTATAGTTTTGGCATTTTTGGATTTCAGATTACCAGAAATTTGCTGCGCACTGAAAAGTTCTGCAACTTCTTAATGCACTTTGTTTCTGTTCCTCACAATTTTACTTCCTGCCAGTAGAAGGAATCATTCACATGTATTTTCAGAGGCTTAGGCCTGCCTGTATACCTGAGGGTTTGTCACAGTGTATCAGGTGTAGGGAGTACTGTCGCACAGCATCAGCCCTATGGGGCTGATACATTAGACTGATACATTGCAACAAGCTACATGATGCTAGAAACCTTTCGTTACCTTGTCCATTTTCAATGTTAGCATTGAGGTTCCACTCACTGACAGCAAAATGGGTTCTTGAAAATAATGAGGATGAAAACCCAAAGTTTCAGTAAGGCCTCTTTCACACGGGCGTGTGCGCCCCGTTGCCGTATTGCGGACCGCATTTGCGGCTCAGCAATACACGGGTGCTGATCCGTTGGCATTCCGCATCACGGATGTGGACCCATTCACTTCAATGGGTCCGCAAATCTGGGGAGATGTGGAATGGTGCAGAACGGAACCCTACAGAAGCACTACGGAGTGCTTCCGTGGGGTTTCGTCCCGTACTTCCGTTCTGCAAAAAGATAGGACATGTCCTATCATTTTGCGGAACAGCCGGATTGCGGACCCATTCAAGTGAATGGGTCCGCGATCCGCTGCGGCTGCCCCATGGACTGTGCTTGTGCATTGCGGCCCGCATTTTGTAGGCCGCAGCACGACCATGGGGCGCACACGCCCGTGTGAAAGAGGCCTAAGTCGGTGAAGAGAGGGATGCAAATGAGCTCTTAACAAGCTCTGCCTCTAATGCCACCAGATGTAAGGCAGCTATCCTATAAGTCAGTGTTTAACCCTTTAACTAGGCCTTGAGACATGACTCGGATAATAAATAAGCCAGCACCTCATCTGCAGACAGCTGTTTGTGGGTGACATGCATTTTGTATGATGGTTGGATAATCGGGATCGCACTGTATTGTCTTTGGTGTACTGCGTTTAGTGGCTTCCTAGGCAAAAGGTCTGTGCGCCCAGCTCCATGTGTAGTGACATTTGTCGGCTTGGTGCCAGCGGAGCTTATACAAGGTCTGTCACTAGTACCACGCTGCCGCTCTTGCTCGCTGGATTTATTTGCGGAGGCTGCGCCAGCTTCAGCGTGTCAAGTGCTGCCAGCTTTCTTGAACTTTCCTTTGGCACGATGAATTCCTTCACCAGCTAAAGAAAATAAAAGCCAAAGGAGATTTCCAAGACTTAACCAAAAGCAAATGTGTCGACGGCTGCTTTCCAGCTGTCTTGTGTGGGTGTCAGTGTTTTCCTTCTAACGCAATGTGGAGCATTGACGGCTCAGCGACCGGCTCTGTGCATGTCGTGCCGCTCCGTCCCCGGAGCAGGACAGTCATCGCCCCACAACATGGAGAGTTCACTCACTGGCCTTAGAGAGTCTGCTTCTGCCACTTTCTAGTATTCTTTTGCAGATTAGCTAACCACTTTCCATGATCTCTGCTTGCTGTCAGAACAGAAACATTCTTGCTTGCGTTCATAGGCTGAAAACCTACCCTGGCCTGCCTGAAGTCTGTTTCTTATGTCCTTTTTTTTTTTTTTTTTTTTAATATATTACAACTGAGGGTTTGTTAGTTGTATCCAGTTTAGACAATCCTTTGTGAGGTAAACGGTGAAGACTCCAGACTGATACATTGTGACAAACTATCAGGATAGGGCAGAGATTTGTGCTGCTGATGCATTGTAAGTAGCAGATCTGCTGTGAGGTGAATTGGGTCAGGACGGGTTTTCGTCCTCTGGAGGATGGCATTCATTGGCTGCAAGCAGAAATCTAGCATCATTTTAGAATATTTTTTTTCGGGAAAATACTATAAAGAGTCTCTAAAGTAAAGTGCTGGATAGTGATGTCTGTCACACCTGGATGTAGAAGGTAAATGGTGGGTACCTTGTGATGATCATGGGGCATATGCCCCTGCTGTTTACCATGATTTACCTCCTCATGGTGTGTAAGTGACAGTTTAATTCCTCTGAGCCAGGTGACAACCTAAGCAGCCATTAATTAGCGCAGTCTTTACGTCTGGTGCCCGTTATCTGTTATAAATGCATTATGTATCTGACCGGTGAAAGTGTCCTACCCTAGCTGGCACAGGACGCTGCTTTCCTTCCTGCATTGCTCGTTTCAGCTCTCTGCAGGAAACCATAGTGTGCCGCATTGTTCTCGCCAGTTAATATCCACGTCCTTATCACCACCGTTGCTTGGAGGCCAGCGCGTCCTATCTGCGGATATTAATGACTTCCAGGTAATGACTGTGTCCTATGATCAGTGCAATCTCCTAAGGAGATGTCAGGCCCCATGCATACGACCATATCCGTCATGCGTTCTTCAAATCGCGGATCTGCAAAATACGGATGTGATCCTTGTGCTGTCTACATTTTATTTGTTGACCTGTTGTTTTCACTTAGTCCGTGGTCTGCATTTTGAGGAATGGACATATGGATGTGGAGAGCACACTGATGATCCATGCACTTTACGAATCCACGTGTCTGTTCATCAGAAAGATAGGACTTGTCCTGTACTTGTCTGCAGGATGAGGACTGAGGAACCATTAGCGGGGTTGTCTCGGGCCTTTGATCACCCTGCAATCCTATAATGCGCAAGCACGTCCCCCGCTGCTGGATTTGCAGGCTGGTCGTAACCCCTGGATACGAGCAATGTGTAATGTGATGGGGAAAAATGAATCCAGCCAGCAAAGGAAGCAATATGGGCAATCGCAATACATTAGTAAGTGGCTTGTATTCACTTTGTGTACATGATAAATGCCCTTTGCTAAAGTAAAATGCAGACTGCACAAGGACCACATCTGTATTTTGCAATTCCACCATTTGTGCGGTCCTTTGCATGGGGCCTCACCATCTCCTCAGGAGATAGTACAGTACCGATCATAGGATGTAGCCAATGGGTCTGTGGATGCAACATGGACCGCACCCGTATTTTGTGGATCCGGACATGTCCATGGAGCCTTACCCTGGGTTCACACCTGAGCGTTCTGAAAGGAGCGCTCTGTATGTGCGATTGTACCGGCGTTTATAATCGCGCATACAGAGACAAGCGAACGCCCATTGTCGCGCGTTCCCGAAAGTCTATGCACGGGAACGCGCGACAAAACACCCGAAAAAAAGAACAAGAACTTTTTTGAGCGTATGGCGTTTTTCAGCGCGTTCAAACGCGCTGTAAAACGCTCAAGTGTGAACCAGGGCCATAGGGAAGCATTGGTTTTCATATGTTGAGTGTTTTACAGCGCGTTTGAACGCACTGTAAAACGCTCAGGTGTGAACCCAGCATTAGGGTGGCTTGCAGAAACGGAAACTTCCCTTGCCACGTGAGAATAGAAAGAAACCTGCACCCATGAGCATGGGGGGGATCTAGAGGAGATGGGCCCACTTATTATTTTTTTTCTTTGCTAGATTTTGACAAATGTTGTAGTGGTTGTGGCACGGTGGGCACCGCATCCAGCATGGCAGCAGTTAACAAGGTCTGATCCTCCTGCGTGTTTAGTCTTCAACCTCCCTCTTTGTTCCTCCCGGGGGTTGCTGAACTTAAATTTGTTTTATTTGTAGGAACCAAACGGTTCCAGCTGCGAGGACTGTGCGTCCGGGACCGACCTGTTTACTTTAGCCGCCCGCTCACCTCTGGGGATGTGTTTTTCATTGCTCCCTGTGTCTGATTACTCTTGTGATAATCTCCCTAGACCCGCACCCCCTCCTCCACAGGAAATGGCAGCGGACGGCATTTGTACTTTCCATTATTTTTCCCATAAAGTCTCCTTTGTTTTCGCTGCCTCCACAGGCTGATTGCATAAAGAGATCCTTGTGACTGAGTACATGACATGGAATCCCTGGCTGGCGATTATCTCGGCGAAGTACCCCCCCCCCTCCCCCCCACCAGGGCCCAGCAGTGGCAAATATTGCTCCTGAAAAGCAGAGCTTTCTTGGACATGCGCTGAACCGCTGCTGTATGCAAACTGGGTCAATTATAAAATGAATCCATGCTGAGCAGCAGGGTTATTTACATTTACCTGCAGGGGCCCCTATATCGCTGGTAAGGAGCTGTCGGTGAAGTTTAGGGAATTGCTGTCTATGCAGTTGCTTAGTGCATTAACAGGAGGAGAAGCTGCAGTTTTAAATTTCTCCAAGTTAAGACTAGAGACCATCACTTTCCTGAAATGTATTAGTGATCAGCATATAGCGGGCCCCATGTGGGACTGTGGTCATTTATTTATTTATTTTTTATTCACTTTTGCGTAATCTATAGAGGTTTACATGCACTGACTTTGAGGGTCTCTTGCTTTTCCAGACAAACGGTGGTGAAAGGATCACTTCCACATCCCTTCGCCCTCACCCTCTTTGGGGACACGATATTCTGGACGGACTGGAATACACGGTCAATTCTAGCATGTAACAAGTACACCGGGGAAGACCGCAGAGAAGTGGACAGCAACATCTTCTCCCCCATGGATATTCATGCATTCAGCCACTTGAGGCAACCAAATGGTCAGTTGTGGTTGGTTTTTTTTTCTATGGTTTCCTAATGCTATTCAGCAGTACAAAATCTGGAGTATAAAGCATGGGGGGGGGGGGGGGGGTGAGACTTCTGGAGAGAATACAGCTAAAATGGTATTGCTGGTCATAGTACCCTGGGAGCAGAGCTGCAGTGTAAGGCATGAGGGAGAAGTAGAGCCGGAGCCTGAGCCTTGTGAATGGGTAGGACGTTGATTTCAGTAGAGGTAATCTTCACATTTACCGATTTTTCTTCTTCTTCCTCTGGCAGCTACAAATCCATGTGCTGGGAACAATGGCGGCTGTTCTCATCTGTGCCTCATGTCACCAGTGGAGCCATTTTACCAGTGCGCCTGTCCGACGGGAGTGAGGCTCCAGGATGATGGCATGACGTGTTTGCAGGGTGAGTCTCCGCTGGTTTCTCACTAGGGAGAAATAAAAGTAAAAAAACTGCCTGTATATCGGGTGTTAGCAGTTTTACATAGGTATAGGAGTATAATACAGGATGTAACTCAGGATTGTATGTACACAGTGACTCCACCAGCAGAATAGTGAGTGCAGCTCGAGTATAATACAGGATTAGTACAGGGTAATGTATGTATGCAGTGACTCCACCAGCAGAATAGTGAGTGCAGCTCTGGAGTATAATACAGGTTGTAACTCAGGATCAGTACAGGATAAGTAATGTATGTATGCAGTGACTCCACCAGCAGAATAGTGAGTGCAGCTCTGGAGTATAATACAGGTTGTAACTCAGGATCAGTACAGGATAAGTAATGTCATGTATGTACACAGTGACTCCACCAGCAGAATAGTTAGTGCAGCTCGAGTATAATACAGGATCAGTACAGGGTAATGTATGTATGCAGTGACTCCACCAGCAGAATAGTGAGTGCAGCTCTGGAGTATAATACAGGTTGTAACTCAGGATCAGTACAGGATAAGTAATGTATGTATGCAGTGACTCCACCAGCAGAATAGTGAGTGCAGCTCTGGAGTATAATACAGGTTGTAACTCAGGATCAGTACAGGATAAGTAATGTCATGTATGTACACAGTGACTCCACCAGCAGAATAGTTAGTGCAGCTCGAGTATAATACAGGATCAGTACAGGGTAATGTATGTATGCAGTGACTCCACCAGCAGAATAGTGAGTGCAGCTCTGGAGTATAATACAGGTTGTAACTCAGGATCAGTACAGGATAAGTAATGTATGTATGCAGTGACTCCACCAGCAGAATAGTGAGTGCAGCTCTGGAGTATAATACAGGTTGTAACTCAGGATCAGTACAGGATAAGTAATGTCATGTATGTACACAGTGACTCCACCAGCAGAATAGTTAGTGCAGCTCGAGTATAATACAGGATCAGTACAGGGTAATGTATGTATGCAGTGACTCCACCAGCAGAATAGTGAGTGCAGCTCTGGAGTATAATACAGGTTGTAACTCAGGATCAGTACAGGATAAGTAATGTATGTATGCAGTGACTCCACCAGCAGAATAGTGAGTGCAGCTCTGGAGTATAATACAGGTTGTAACTCAGGATCAGTACAGGATAAGTAATGTCATGTATGTACACAGTGACTCCACCAGCAGAATAGTTAGTGCAGCTCTAGAGTATAATACAGGATGTAACTCGGGATCAGTACAGGATAAGTAATGTATGTACACAGTGACTCCACCAGCAGAATAGTGAGTGCAGCTCTGGAGTATAATACAGGATGTAACTCAGGATCAGTACAGGATAAGCAATGTATGTACACAGTGTCTGCACCAGCAGAATAGCGAGTGCAGCTCTGGAGTATAATACAGGATGTAACTCAGGATCAGTACAGGATAAGTAATGTATGTATGCAGTGACTCCACCAGCAGAATAGTGAGTGCAGCTCTGGAGTATAATACGTGAGGTAACTCAGGATCAGTACAGGATAAGTAATGTATGTATGCAGTGACTCCACCAGCAGAATAGTGAGTGCAGCTCTGGAGTATAATACAGGATGTAGCTCAGGATCAGTACAGGATAAGTAATGTATGTACACTGTGACTCCACCAGCAGAATAGGGAGTACAGCTCAGGAGTAGAATACAGGAGGTAACTCAGGATCAGTACAGGATAAGTAATGTATGTACACAATGACTCCACCAGCAGAATAGTGATTACAGCTCAGGAGTAGAATACAACTCAAGATCAGCCTAGGATAAGAAATATTGCTCTTCAGAAATGACAAGAACTTGATCACAGCGTGCATGGCTGTGGAGGATGGGGTAGCCATGATGTACTGTGCACTGCCTGTCCTGCATGGTGCCTTCATTTACCACCTCTTTGCCAGTGTATATGGGCAGCCTGTATAGTGGATGGAGATGCTGCCACAAATGTATTTCCCCTTTAGTGTATGCATTTTTTATTTTATTTTTTCCCTTCTAATATTAATGGAAACTTGGATCACTGTATCATTCACTTAGTGAGCAGCCTGGCCGCAGGCCAATGGTTTGTGCCCGGTGCTCGCTGGTAACGTTTGGGTAAGGTGCCGGTGACTAGTTAGGCCGTCTGATAACAATCACTCCACAGGTGCTCCTGGCTGCCTTTTGTCTGGCTTCTGTCACGCAACTGCAGCTGCTTGAGCTGTTAGTCAGCAGCACATAAAGAGCAGCAGGTTCCTGCCGGCAGCGTCATAGGTTTTGGTAAAAAGCGTTCTCCAGGATCCTTCCGTATTCCCAGCACCAAACTCTGCTGTTCTGTCGGGACTCTGCGCCTTGGCGCCCCCTCTTGGCTTAGTTTCTCTCTGGCTCCTTTGTCTGGGCCTGGAATGTTGTCCCTGCCCTTAAGTCAACATTGAGGAATTCTCCTGCTTGGGCCTCATGTTTGTGTTAAGGGGGTGGGAGGAGGGGGTACCTAAATCCTGTGGAGCCTTTGCTGAGGAAAAATGTCACTAGACTAAACACATTTTACTCTGAGCTGACCATTAATCCTGGGAGAGCAGAACAGAAGGCGGTAAAAATATTACAGTTGATTGGTAACAAAGCCCTCAATATCACATTGATATATTCAGGGTCTGATGGGAGTTGTAGTTTTCTACAGCTGTAGAGCCAAAGGTTGGGACCGCTGCTTCAAGTTATTTTGAGCTTTTGGCCACCCTCTTCACCCCCACCCACACAAAGTGTACCCAAAAATATAATTTCTTTAGGAAATCTTGTTGACTGTTAATATGGCCGCTATTACTGCAGCATTTTGTCTTGGCATTCAGCTTTGCCATTCAGGAGTTTGGGAAAGCTGGATGAAATTTGCTGAGCAGAATATGATATATGCACACAGCAGTGTAGTTTGTGTGGATTTTCCACGCGGATTGTCGTGCATTTTTTACTGGTTACCGTACTAAATTTGCATCAAAATCTGCATGTGTTAATTGTGGATTTTGTCGCGGATTTAGAGGTCGATTTGCTCCGGATCTCGTGCTTTGCAAAGAGTAAATTCCGCACAAACAGTTGACATGCTGTGCAGTGCGGTTACTTTCCGAAGTGTGTACACAAGATTTTAAAGATCTCGTCTACTTAGCTTGTACTGTATTAAGAGAGAATTCCACAAACTGCGCTGACATGTTGTATTACTGCAAATTTCCGCAGTTTTCACATTCTTAGATCATGGTTAAGGATCGATTTTGAAAATCGTGCCAGTTTACTGTAAAACCACACATTTCATGTGGCCTTACCTTTACTGAGGATTGAGATGTGGTATTAATGATTCTCCCTCTGAATTTCTGCAGGTGCGACAGAGTTATTACTTCTCGCCCGGCGGACAGATCTTAGGAGAATATCTTTGGACACCCCTGACTTCACAGACATCGTTCTTCCATTAGATGATATTCGCCACGCCATTGCCATAGATTATGACCCGGTTGACAGCTATATTTACTGGACAGATGACGAGGTGCGGGCAATCCGCCGGGCGCAGATAGACGGTTCATCCAGTCAGTTCATCATTGTTTCTCAAGTGTCTCATCCTGATGGCATTGCTGTAGACTGGGTGGCACGGAACTTGTACTGGACGGACACTGGAACTGACCGGATTGAGGTAACGCGGTTAAATGGAACCATGCGCAAGATTCTAATATCAGAGGACCTTGATGAGCCCAGGGCGATTGTGCTGGATCCAACTCACGGGTACGTTATGTTATACAGCCCTAGGGCTCATGCAGACGGCTGTTGCCTTTTTTGCGGACTGCAAAACTCAGATACAGTCCAGGCGTGCTCTGCATTTTGCAGAACTGAACGTCCTGCCCTCTATAGAACTGTCCTATCCTTGTCTGTAAAACGGACAAGAATAGGACATGTTGTTTTTTTGTTGTTGCTTTTTGTGGGGCCGTGGAGCAAAGATGTGCCCCCATTGGGTCTGCATATGGCCAGAAAAAAATGCAGATTGGATGCTGACCAAAAACACATTTTGTGTGCACATGAGACCTTATACTGTTGTGCTGAGCAGTGTAGCTGTGAATTCTGCATTGGGGGTGAGAGAAAACTTAAGGTGGATTTACGTGCACCAATAATGAGCCAGATTATCGGGAGCACTGCGTTCCTGCGAGCACTCGTTCCCCAATAATCTGACCATCTGACTGTGCCACTGATCACCTGATGAACAAGCAAAATGGTCGTTCATCAGCTGATCCTGTCTTTCGTGCAGGCACTCCAGTCATCGTTCCTGGACAGTAGATTGTGGTGTCTAAACAGCGACCTGCTGCCCAGAAACAATGGTTCTGTATGGAAACGAGGGATCGCGTTCCCTCAACCTCGTACTGTGAAGGAGCGATCTCCTTCACTGAACGAGCAGCCGATTGTCGGGAAGGAACGCTTCCTTCCCGACAATCGGTTGTTCACATCAGCACGTGTAAACCCGCCTTTACTAGAGTCTCCTCTCCTCTTCATAGACTTCTATTGGCGGCATGTAACATGATCTACCAGTGAGCTGATATTTTATGGTAAATGATCAATGCAGGAGAGAAAAGGAGGAGCTTCTGATATAGGACTTCTGGGAACCTTTTACCGGTCACTGGAGCAGAGGTTCTTGAGTCGCCTGTGTGATTTAGAGCCGTAGAGCCCATGTTTGACCATTGCACCATTCATTGACATTGCACCAGTCTCACAGAAGTGAATGGAGTTGTGGTCACATGTGCACACTAACACTCAGTTCACACAAGGGACTTGGGACCCCCATTTTCTTGATTATTGGGATTCCCTACAAAAGGACCCCCTCATCAATCATACTTTTATCACCTATCCTGTGGAAAATGAGAAAACCCTTAACTTTTCTTGCACTGGGGATTTGTAGCTATGTATCAGAAAAGCAGAGCGCCAGCCATATAAATAATTCCTTGGCTCAGACTTTTGTATCTATTTAGGTGAAAAGAGCAACATGGTGTTCACACGGCGGGGAGATCAGTGGTAGATCAATAGATTTCCCAGCAGCTGTTTTCTCCCTGTCTTAAGGCGTTGGTTCTTGTAAAAGTCAAGTTAGGAATTCCTTGTAAAGCAGTTGCCCTTTGATCAGTTCTGCTTACATGTCCCTTTTATCTCTGCAGTTATATGTACTGGACGGACTGGGGAGAAACTCCCAAAATTGAACGAGCGGCAATGGATGGTTCTGATAGGGTTGTATTAGTGAACACCTCGCTTGGGTGGCCGAACGGTCTCGCATTGGACTACGCAGAAGGAAAAATATACTGGGGAGATGCCAAGACAGACAAAATAGAGGTAGGAGTCCGCTTTTCCTGAATTGTTTCTTCAGCGTTAAGACCTCTGCTTGCTCTCTGCTAGGAATATAGAGTGCATAGTGTTTATTACGCATCAAAACTAGCAAAACAAAACTGGATATCCATATTATTACCTTCATTTTATCTGTTTGCAAACTGAACAAATACAGATCCATAGCCTTAAAATAAAATAAAGTTAAAAATTGCATTCTATTTTTGAACACTTTTCAACTTAGGCTACTTTCACATCAGCGTTTTCCTTTCCGCTATTGAGATCCGTCATAGGTAGTGTTGAGCGATCTTGTGTTTAAAGTTCGGGTTATGGATTCCGTTACCACGGACCATTATGGAATTTAGAATCCATAACGGGATTCTTCAATAACCCGAAGTCAAACTTTAGACCCCGAACTTAAAACACAAGTTCGCTCAACACTGATCATAGGATCTCAATACCGGGGGAAAACGCTTCAGTTTTGTCCCCATTCATTGTCAACGGGGACAAAACTGAACTGAAGGGATTTGAGTGCACCAGAATGCAATGCGTTCCGTTTCATTGTGTTCCCATGACGCACACAAAAGAGCTGCAAACAGCGTTTCTGAGTGCGTCCTGGGAAACTGATCAAGACGGATCAGCCATGACTCGCAATGTAAATCAATGGTGACTGATGTGTTTTCTGACACAAAAGAAAACGGATCCACCCCCCATTGACTTGCAATGGTTTTAGACACTGATCTGTTTTGGCAGTTTTTAGAGATAATTCAACTTGATCAGTTCATAACTGATGCAGGTGGTTGCATTATCATTATGGAAGCGTTTTTGCTGATCCATGACGGATCCATCAAAAACACAGATGTGAAAGTATCTTAATAAAGCTAAAAAATAAAGTGTAAAATTCTCTAAAAGTGGTTTTAAAAAACAGCCTCATGTCCTTGTATCTATTTTGGTGGCCCAACAGAGAAGGTTACAGCCATTAAACCACCACGTCTGTTTTTAGTACTGAAATGTTGGCCATTAAGGGGTTAATAAGGGGCCTTTGTTTCCCATTTTGTTAATTTGTGACGTTCTGAAATAAGACTGCGTGTTCCTCGCCTTCTTCAGGTACTCCCTTTGATAATGGTAAGGGACGGGCCTTGGGTTAGCCGCGTGTTGTATGCGTTGCTCAATCGAATGGGATGTAGCTCTATATTAAAAAAAAAATCTGAACTTCTAAGTACAGGCGTCGCTTTGTGGGTTCTCTGCCAGTCCCCGAGACGTCGATAAGCCGGCCGCGGTGGTTAATAGACCTCAGCAGGGGGGTTCAGAAGAAGCTTTTGTTCCCCGTTTTTATCTGGCAGCTCGCAGCAGACTGTCTCTACAGCAGTGACATTAATCTCTCAAAAAAAGATGGCCACCACTCATTGTACCGCACCAGCAGGGAGTGGGAGGGGCATCTAATGTGAACTGCACATCACTGGCATGCTTAACCCTGTGACTGTTATTCCACATATTTGTCCCCCTGTCATCACCCCCCCCCCGGCATTATAAGGATGTTTACTCCATAGACTTCACATTAGTGTGAGTGTGCAGCAGTGTTTGTGAAAGAATAGTGCTGCTTATGAACATAAAAGGGTTAAATAACGGAGTTCCCAATGCTGTGTCGTCGCCCCCCCCCCCATGATCCCAAATAAGGGAGGTTTCAGAGTCCCCTCTCAGCTCATATGTCAGTTCCCTGCTCTATTGACTTCTAAATACATTTTCGTGGGATGACCCCTTTAAGTGGGAAGCTGCTCTCAGAGGTTTGACTGGCCACGTACTACAGTGTTATAATCTTTTCCATGTAATCGGGAGAAATAACCATGCTTGCTTCCAGTGAACAAGAACTTTCTTGTTTTATTTCCAGATGCTAAAAATCCATCCTTTAGTCACTACTTCTCAAAGCTGAGGGTCTGTTACAGTCTGGAATCCTGGAGTAAACATTTGACCTGCACTAATACATTGTAGTAAAGGCCAGATTTGTGCTGCGGATGCGTTTACATCACAGAGGAGCTTTTATATTGTTCGATAACCTACAGTACTTGGTGAACTGTAGCAGCTCTCATCTGCTGTGCTCTGTGCCGGCTCTCCGCCCAGGGAGTTGGGTTGATGCGGTTGAAGCCACATGTGTTTCCTGTAGTCGACTTTCTCCCCTCTGCGGTTTCCTGGTGTTTAGAATTGACCCCTAATGTGAAACTTCACACCACTCTGCACTTCCTAGAGCTGCAACCACCACAGATTTCAGTTCCTGAACTGGGGTGAAAAATGGGGGTTATCTAATGCTTAACCTCTGATGGACCAGAGATGGCTTCACATGTAAGGGGAGACACTGCTGGCAGGAAAATCCCTATGGCTGCTGGACGGATCGTCTGATGGTTATGATCCTCTGGGCGGATCGTCTGATGGTTATGATCCTCTATCTTCTTTCATTAAGTTTTTTTCTGGCAGACTTTTCTAGTGGTGTAAGACTTTTCTTTTTTCTTGATTTGGGGAATTGTTTGTGGTGTCCAAGGATCATACTTGGTGCTGTGAAACACTATCATTGAAGTCAATAGGTAGGTGCACACGGCGCTGTCCATGGTTTGCGGCCCTCAAAATGGACATGGCTGTGTAAATACACCCTTATTAGAGCAATCTCCGATTTCAGTTTAGTTTCTCATTGTCTTGTATGGATGACATGAGTTTTAGGCTACATGCACACGACCGTATGTGTTTTGCAGTCCTCAAAAAAAGGATGACTTCCGTATGTCATAGGACATGTTCTATTTTTTTTTTATTTATTTTTTTTTGCTGGTCTACGGAACGGACATACTGATGCGGACACATTGAAATGAATGGGTCCGCATTAAAGCCAAAAAAACTGCGGCTCTGATGCGGACTAAAACAATGGTCATGTGCATGAGGCCTAAACAATACAAGATGGTAGTTGCGAGTCCCAAGGTGAGAGAGGTTTTAAAGTAGACCTACCACGTCTCCTGACAGCCGCAAAAAAAAAAAAAAACAGAACGAACTTGGAAAGTTTGGAAACAGAATATGTTTATGTGCATGTAGCCTTAAGCTGATACCATAGATGGGACAATTCACCGCTGATCCATCCAGTTGTGATACTTGTCAGGATGCAGTTGATAAAGGGATGTAAACTACAAGAGTGGAATTAATATCACTGGAAAAACAGGTTAACTTTTCGTTTTGAGCCTATGTCTAAGTCATATGAAAGGAGGATCCCCGAGATACACCTATGAGATCTATTGAGTGGTAGTTAGGTTAATCCTCTTGCGCGTCCGCTGGCTCATCCGCAGTAGAAATCCAAGTGTCAGTCTCTGGTTTCTCTTGCAGATCCTTAAATGGTACACAACAGATTTGCCATAGGTAAAACCTGAATGTGTGAACGTAACCTTAAATCTAGACTGCGTGAAGCTGTCAGGCTTGCTGACTGTGGTAGAAGCTGTGTGAGCAGGACTAGGCCTGCACCCTCTTTTGCCTAGCACTTAGCCTTGTGCTTTGTAGTAAGTGTGGCTTCATGACTTATTGCAGGTTATGACTACAAATGGAACTGGTCGGCGGGTGCTGGTGGAGGACAAGCTGCCTCATATCTTCGGTTTCACGTTGCTGGGGGATTATGTGTACTGGACAGACTGGCAGAGGCGCAGTATCGAGCGGGTTCACAAGCATTCGGGGGAGCGAGAGGTCATCATAGACCAACTGCCTGACCTGATGGGATTAAAAGCCACCAACATTCACAGGATGTCAGGTGAGTAAAGGTCACAGTCATTTGGAGAGTATCTCGAGGTTGTGTATTGCCTCCCGTGTATTCTAATTTTGTTTAATCTTCTCTTAAAGGAACCAATGCATGTGCAGACAACAACGGTGGCTGCAGCCATCTCTGCCTCTATCGCCCTCAGGGACCACGGTGCGCTTGTCCCATCGGCCTAGAGCTCATCAACGATATGAAGACGTGCATCGTGCCTGAGGCTTTCCTGCTCTTCTCTCGACGGGCAGACATTCGGCGCATTTCTCTAGAGACAAACAATAACAACGTAGCCATCCCACTGACCGGTGTGAAGGAGGCCTCTGCTCTGGATTTTGATGTTACGGACAACAGGATTTACTGGACAGACATAAGTTTAAAGGTGCGTGCGTGAGTGATAATGGGTAACAAGCCTTTCCTATAGCCTTGCCACACCTACGAAGTTGCTGGCTGGTGTAATACACAGCTGCACTCCCATCGCACCTGGTTGTGGCAGTGTACAAGCAGAGCAGAGAGAGACCCATTGTAGCCATGATCTACAGGGCTGACATAAGAGACAGCCTATGAATGTCCAAAAAATAAAACAATGGAGACAGCACGTCCAAAAGCGGAACTTTATTCCAGATGCAACGTTTCGGCTTAGTAATGCTTGCTTGACAAAGGCTATCACTAAGCCGAAACGTTGCATCTGGAATAAAGTTCCGCTTTTTGGACGTGCTGTTTCCATTGTTTTATTTTTTTGGACGTTCATAAGTTATTTTTGGGGGTGCTTTTTAGTACTTAGGAGCGCTGTTCACCCGTGTTTTTTGATAAGAGACAGCCTGGGACCAGATAAACGTCCTCAGAGTTGTCTTTTATAAAAGGCTTTTGAGGCGTTTCAGTGGTATACCCTACCAGGTGCTTGTGTGCATTTGTGCACAGTCACAATATAGTGGTATTAAATAAGTTCCTTTATGGAATAAAAATAAAATAAAAAAAGGCTATTTTGTTCTGCATTAGTGAGCTGGAAAAACACAACATTTGTGGGGTTCTGAAGTGGTGAAAGTTTATATGTAAAGGAATTTTGGGCTAATTTGGAACTATATTGATTATATGATCATTTTACATCCTGTTGTATACTTTAGTCCCATCCTGAGGTGCATTCAGAAATCTTGCTTTGTGCTCTTATCTTTCCAGACAATTAGTCGTGCATTCATGAATGGAAGTGCTCTGGAGCATGTGGTTCAGTTTGGCTTGGATTACCCAGAGGGCATGGCAGTGGACTGGTTGGGGAAGAACCTGTACTGGGCAGACACTGGCACCAATCGTATTGAGGTTTCCAAGCTTGATGGCCTTCATCGGCAGATCCTGGTGTGGAAGGACCTGGACAGCCCGCGAGCACTCGCGCTTGACCCAGCAGAGGGGTGAGTTACCAGATAATCTGTTATACCTAGATACACTTGACCCAAAAGTTGACTTTAATGTGCATCCTTTTGCTCCCTGATACCCTTTCCTGTCAGGAAAGATGTGTACCCCTTAAGATAGCCTGGACAGTGAGGTCTCTCATGGGGTGTCTGACACTGCTATTTTTGTTTATGGGCTGTGTCTGATATTGCAGCTCACCCTTACTGGGGAAGCTGGGTGGCAACTGTGGCATCTTAGACTTGCATGGCTGAATAGTAAGACAGCGGTGTGGGAGAAGATCTGTCGCTGCAAAATGAGGTTGATTTCTCTGCTGTGGATAACCTCCTCCCTATCCCCCACCTTTCTGCTCTGGGTCCCCTCCTTTTCTCCACTCTGAAGCCCTCTCCGTCCTCCTCTGCTGTAGATCCCTCCTCTTCCGCTGTGGACACCGCCTTTATTAGACCCCCTCTCTGGAGAATTATCATTTTCTGCTTTGTGAAAGAAAATTGAAAGTTTTTAAAAATGGCTGTCCTTCTTGTCAGTCTCTGTTCATTGTAACAAATTTATCTGCTCAGCCTCCTGCTCTGCTGTCATTAATGACACAAACGTGAAATATTATTTGGTCATTTAGTCAGAATCGGCCTCCCTGCCAGTCCTCTTGTGTAAAGTAGGTCATTGCTGAGCTGAACAGAATGGGCAAAATCATGTAGGGAAAGGCTCTGGAAAAAGACAGAAGCTCCAAGCAGTAATCATGGATGCATGTGCAGAAATAACTAAAGGGGTTGTCTCACTTCAGCAAATAGCATTCATTATGTAGAGGAAGTTAGTACAAGCCACTTACTAATGTATTGTGATTGTCCATATTGCCTCCTTTGCTTTCTGGATTGATTTTTTTCCATCACAGTATACACTCCTCGTTTCTATGGTTACGGCCACCCTGCAATCCATCAGTGGTGGTCGTGCTTGCACACAATAGGAAAAACACATACAAGCCACATACGGCCTATGTGAGCTCCCATGGTCCTAGCCACCAGAGAGGCCATTACTTTTTCCTATAGTGAGCAAGCACGACCACAACTGATAGATTGCAGGGTGGTCATAACCATGGAAACTAGCAGTGTATAATGTGATGGAAAAATAAATCAAGCAAGCAAAGGATAATAATACATTAGTAAATGGATTGTATTAACTTCCTCTAAATAAAATGCTATTTGCTGAAGTGAGACCGCCCCTTTAAGTGTACAGTTAAAAAAAAAAAAGAAAATATATATATATATATATATATATATATATATATATATATATATATATATATATATATATATATATATATATATATACAAAACAAAAGGTCAGGCAGCACTCCTTAATATGCAGCTGAGGCTGTAGCGGTGCCCGCAGTGATCCCTCGATCCAGGACCAGTAATATAACACAGAAAAATCCGCGGCACTCCTTAAGTGAACATTAAAAGTGCATATGTGCATATATAAATACATCATCACATGGTGACTAATTAATTCAACAGCCAATGCAATAGCAGTGCACTCCCCTTAGGGGTAAGCTACAATTCAAGTGGTCAATTCCAAAAATTAACATGGATACCAATCTATCCTAAATACATGTAGGTGAGATTTTAAAAACATATAATTCATTGAAATCCTCATCAATGCGTACAGGTGCATATAATAAAGTGAACAGTGCAATTAAAATCATGACTGTAGTACCTTCTCAGAGCAAGTTATGGAGAGAAATATAGGAAAAGGCGTCTTCACTTGTATGGAGGCTCGCGCCACTCTTCCGCGTCTGCTACTCCCCACTGCGCATGTGTCAATCCTTCTTCCCTCGTGACGCCGTACATAACCACCCTGCGTCACGTCTGGGCGGAGTCCCACATGATGACGCTCGATCGGCCGCGTCAGCCCCATCCCCGCACGCGCTGCGTGCGACACTGAGCTGCGCCAGTCGCACCGAGTCCCATCACTGGTCTATAGCCGCCATTTTAAATTAGGGCACTCATCTGGGCAAAATATTACACCTCTGTTTTTCCATAGTTCTTCTCCAAACTTATAATCCGATATGGGCAACAGTCAACATAACATTTTAAACAATGCCTACAGACAATTAAGCCACATGTTTAACATGAACATGTCCGTAGCTTCTATTAATTCACTATATACAGTATGCAATGCACATCAAATCACAGGACTGTGAACTTGAGATTAACTGACCATTTCTCCCGTTACCCTAAATTCAACGTTTAACCCTTTTGGTTTCAAAGTATCTAACTGAAAGATCCACCTGAGCTCGGTTTTCTTTAATATATTTAATCGATCCCCTCCTCTCACCAAAGGTTTAACGTGGTCAATGACCATAAATCTCAAGTCACTCTCCTTGTGATTTTTTTTCCCACAAAATGTTTCGATACAGGCAAATCAGTTCTTTTACTCCTGATGGACTGTCTATGGTTATTCAACCTGGTCTTTAAATCACATGTCGTTTCACCGACATATAGCCTTTTGCAAGGACACCATAATACATATATCACCCATGACGAATCACAGGTGAGATAATGCCTTATGTTAAAGATCTCTCCCGTGTCTGGATGCGTAAACCCTGATCCTTTCACCATCAGTTTACAGTTCACACATCCCAGACACGGGAAGGAGCCCGTGCGCCTTGTCTTAAAAAACGTCTGTCTTAATTGTCTCTTTTCAGGTACTCTGGAGTGTACAACCTTGTCCCTAATGTTCCCTGCTCTTTTATATGCCATCATAGGCGGATTCTTAAAGGCTGCAATATTCGGGTGTCCACTACTCAGTAGCCCCCAATGGCGCCTCACTATCTTTTCAATATTAGGACTCAACTCATTATATGATGATATAAAAGGCAATCTATCGTTCGCCTGTCTTTGTTTGGGGGCCAACAGCTCCTCTCTTGAAGTTTCTCTTGCTCTATCCGCATGTTTTTTCACTAGCCTTCTAGGGTACCCCCTATCAACAAAGGCTTGTTCCATCTTGTTCATTGCCAAATTCATGTTCTCTTCCTTATCAACTATTCTCCGTACCCGGAGTAACTGACTGAACGGCAAAGAGTCCACCATCCTCCGTGGGTGGCCACTTGTAAAATGCAGTAATGTATTCTTATCCGTGGATTTAATATTCAAATCCATATGCAACTGATCATCCTCAATATATACCTGTGTATCTAGGTACTGCACACGGTCAGCCGATGCCGTTAACGTAAATTGGATCTCCCTGTCTAGAGAGTTCAAAAATACGTGAAAGTCCATCAGCTGATCCATAGTGCCACCCCAAATGAGGAAAATATCGTCTATGTACCTCCACCACGTCAAAACTTGGTTGAAGTGGGGAGATACATAGACAAGACGTTCCTCAAATGACCGCACAAAAATATTTGCATAGGTGGGCGCGGCGTTGGACCCCATCGCCGCGCCCATCGTTTGCAAATAAAACTGTCCCTGGAACTCGAAATAATTGTTCCTCAAAGACAGCTCCATCAATGTCAATACAAACTGTCGTGCTGGGGCGGAATAATCAGAATGTTGTAGCATCTCAGCCACAGCCGACAGTCCCTTTTCTTGGTTAATAGAAGTGTACAATGACACTATGTCAAAAGATGCCAAAATCGCCCCTTTCGGAACCCTCGTTCCTTTAATCTTGGTGATGAAGTCTCCGGTGTCCCTAATGTATGATTTAGCACCCATAGCGTACTCCCTAAGTATTTTATCCAAAAAAACATTTATATTCGACAGAATCGAATTCCTGCCCGAAATTATTGGCCGTCCCGGAGGGTCGACCAACCTTTTATGTATCTTTGGCAATACATATATAGTGGGTGTAACCGGAGACTTCACCACCAAAAACTCTTTAAGTTGTTTATCAATGGTCCCATCCTGTACTGCGGCTGTTAAATGTGCAACAATTTTCCTGGCAATATCGAATCTGGGGTCCCTGACCAATGGTTCATAGACACCAGGTTCACCCAATTGCCTTTGTATTTCCTGTATATACCGAGAGGTGTCCATAACCACGATCCCACCACCCTTGTCCGCAGACTTGATGGTGAGATCGGGGTTACTGGACAAACTCTCAAGCGCAGACATTTCCTGTACCGTGATATTTGGTTTAGTGAAAATTTCACCTTGGGTTCTTTTTCTTAATATGGCAACATCTCTTCTGACCGCCTCTATAAAGCACTCTAGGGCATGCGAGTTGACAAGAGGAAAGAAATCACTTTTTAAATGCAAACCAAACTGTTGTAACGTCAATTGCTCATCAGAATAATCAGCCTCATTAGTGTTAAAGTAACAGTATCTATTAATGAAACAGAGGTGTTCTTGGAGAAACAACGGTCTTTTTTGGAAAAAATGCGAAAAGATCTTGAGGAAGTTAAAAGGTCTAAGTGGCATAGAGACCAAAATGATTATATGTCTGGGCAAGTCTATATTTGGGAACAACCTTGGCATACGGATCGGGGTCCGCAGCCAAAAAAGATGCCGAAACGGAACAAAGATACAAATAAATGGGCGAGAAACAACGACGCAAATGATGATTTCAACTCTAGCCAGCCTGGAACTTTTTTAGGCCCACGGGTCGCTACGGGAGACGCCCCACAAGACGGGGAGGTGTCCGATACAGGAGATCTGGGAAAAACCAGGGCACAGAGATTATTGAGGACCAACAACTCCAGACAGATGAATACAACAAAGAAGAAGTAGAGTCAAATGTGGTGATAAATATTTCATCTTATTCATTGACTGATTGTGAATTGAAAGTTCTGAACAAAGGACTATCATTTTGTCCACAGGCTAAACCTGATTGGTTCCAGTTGGAACTGGACTTGAACCGCCTCTTCAGGAATTTAAAACTGAGAGTGTGGTTTGACTCCAGTTCCCCTGGTGCCATGAACACTAATGAGGCTGATTATTCTGATGAGCAATTGACGTTACAACAGTTTGGTTTGCATTTAAAAAGTGATTTCTTTCCTCTTGTCAACTCGCATGCCCTAGAGTGCTTTATAGAGGCGGTCAGAAGAGATGTTGCCATATTAAGAAAAAGAACCCAAGGTGAAATTTTCACTAAACCAAATATCACGGTACAGGAAATGTCTGCGCTTGAGAGTTTGTCCAGTGACCCCGATCTCACCATCAAGTCTGCGGACAAGGGTGGTGGGATCGTGGTTATGGACACCTCTCGGTATATACAGGAAATACAAAGGCAATTGGGTGAACCTGGTGTCTATGAACCATTGGTCAGGGACCCCAGATTCGATATTGCCAGGAAAATTGTTGCACATTTAACAGCCGCAGTACAGGATGGGACCATTGATAAACAACTTTAAGAGTTTTTGGTGGTGAAGTCTCCGGTTACACCCACTATATATGTATTGCCAAAGATACATAAAAGGTTGGTCGACCCTCCGGGACGGCCAATAATTTCGGGCAGGAATTCGATTCTGTCGAATATAAATGTTTTTTTGGATAAAATACTTAGGGAGTACGCTATGGGTGCTAAATCATACATTAGGGACACCGGAGACTTCATCACCAAGATTAAAGGAACGAGGGTTCCGAAAGGGGCGATTTTGGCATCTTTTGACATAGTGTCATTGTACACTTCTATTAACCATGAAAAGGGACTGTCGGCTGTGGCTGAGATGCTACAACATTCTGATTATTCCGCCCCAGCACGACAGTTTGTATTGACATTGATGGAGCTGTCTTTGAGGAACAATTATTTCGAGTTCCAGGGACAGTTTTATTTGCAAACGATGGGCGCGGCGATGGGGTCCAACGCCGCGCCCACCTATGCAAATATTTTTGTGCGGTCATTTGAGGAACGTCTTGTCTATGTATCTCCCCACTTCAACCAAGTTTTGACGTGGTGGAGGTACATAGACGATATTTTCCTCATTTGGGGTGGCACTATGGATCAGCTGATGGACTTTCACGTATTTTTGAACTCTCTAGACAGGGAGATCCAATTTACGTTAACGGCATCGGCTGACCGTGTGCAGTACCTAGATACACAGGTATATATTGAGGATGATCAGTTGCATATGGATTTGAATATTAAATCCACGGATAAGAATACATTACTGCATTTTACAAGTGGCCACCCACGGAGGATGGTGGACTCTTTGCCGTTCAGTCAGTTACTCCGGGTACGGAGAATAGTTGATAAGGAAGAGAACATGAATTTGGCAATGAACAAGATGGAACAAGCCTTTGTTGATAGGGGGTACCCTAGAAGGCTAGTGAAAAAACATGCGGATAGAGCAAGAGAAACTTCAAGAGAGGAGCTGTTGGCCCCCAAACAAAGACAGGCGAACGATAGATTGCCTTTTATATCATCATATAATGAGTTGAGTCCTAATATTGAAAAGATAGTGAGGCGCCATTGGGGGCTACTGAGTAGTGGACACCCGAATATTGCAGCCTTTAAGAATCCGCCTATGATGGCATATAAAAGAGCAGGGAACATTAGGGACAAGGTTGTACACTCCAGAGTACCTGAAAAGAGACAATTAAGACAGACGTTTTTTAAGACAAGGCGCACGGGCTCCTTCCCGTGTCTGGGATGTGTGAACTGTAAACTGATGGTGAAAGGATCAGGGTTTACGCATCCAGACACGGGAGAGATCTTTAACATAAGGCATTATCTCACCTGTGATTCGTCATGGGTGATATATGTATTATGGTGTCCTTGCAAAAGGCTATATGTCGGTGAAACGACATGTGATTTAAAGACCAGGTTGAATAACCATAGACAGTCCATCAGGAGTAAAAGAACTGATTTGCCTGTATCGAAACATTTTGTGGGAAAAAAATCACAAGGAGAGTGACTTGAGATTTATGGTCATTGACCACGTTAAACCTTTGGTGAGAGGAGGGGATCGATTAAATATATTAAAGAAAACCGAGCTCAGGTGGATCTTTCAGTTAGATACTTTGAAACCAAAAGGGTTAAACGTTGAATTTAGGGTAACGGGAGAAATGGTCAGTTAATCTCAGGTTCACAGTCCTGTGATTTGATGTGCATTGCATACTGTATATAGTGAATTAATAGAAGCTACGGACATGTTCATGTTAAACATGTGGCTTAATTGCTTGTAGGCATTGTTTAAAATGTTATTTTGACTGTTGCCCATATCGGATTATAAGTTTGGAGAAGAACTATGGAAAAACAGAGGTGTAATATTTTGCCCAGATGAGTGCCCTAATTTAAAATGGCGGCTATAGACCAGTGATGGGACTCGGTGCGACTGGCGCAGCTCAGTGTCGCACGCAGCGCGTGCGGGGATGGGGCTGACGCGGCCGATCGAGCGTCATCATGTGGGACTCCGCCCAGACGTGACGCAGGGTGGTTATGTACGGCGTCACGAGGGAAGAAGGATTGACACATGCGCAGTGGGGAGTAGCAGACGCGGAAGAGTGGCGCGAGCCTCCATACAAGTGAAGACGCCTTTTCCTATATTTCTCTCCATAACTTGCTCTGAGAAGGTACTACAGTCATGATTTTAATTGCACTGTTCACTTTATTATATGCACCTGTACGCATTGATGAGGATTTCAATGAATTATATGTTTTTAAAATCTCACCTACATGTATTTAGGATAGATTGGTATCCATGTTAATTTTTGGAATTGACCACTTGAATTGTAGCTTACCCCTAAGGGGAGTGCACTGCTATTGCATTGGCTGTTGAATTAATTAGTCACCATGTGATGATGTATTTATATATGCACATATGCACTTTTAATGTTCACTTGACTTGAAAAAGGTTCTGTGAGAGAACCGAAACGTTGTCTTTGCTGACATGTGTGAATAAATTGCACATTTTTCTACTTTAAGGAGTGCCGCGGATTTTTCTGTGTTAGAGAGATATATATATATATATATATATCTATCTATCTATCTCTATATCCTTTAGTTAATGCAGTAGATCATGTCATACTCTAGTCCAGGGGTGCACAACGTTTCCTGGTTGGGGGCCACATTTCCAGACTGAACCAATGACGAGGGCCGAAATTTAAAATTTAAAGGTGCATTAACAACTGAAATATTGTACTTATGGCATATTGAACACACATTATATACCATTAATGTCTAGTTACAGTTACAGGACTCCCATCTAATGGGAGAAATACATGAAAAATACATGCGAGCAGCCACAAGACACAGGCATACATGTGTGTTACCAGATGGTTGGGGGCCGCACAGAATGGTATCAAGGGCCGCATGTGGCCCCCGGGCCGCAGGTTGTGCACCCCTGCTCTAGTCTCAAGGTTCTGTCTGTGCAGTCACAACCAGAGCTGCATAAAGCATCCAATGTATTGTTTTCTAGGTTTATGTATTGGACGGAGTGGGGTGGAAAACCTAAGATTGACAGAGCAGCTATGGATGGAAGTGAACGCATCACCTTGGTGCCCAATGTGGGCCGCGCCAATGGGCTAACCATTGACTATGCAGAGAGGAGGCTTTACTGGACAGATCTAGACACCAATCTTATTGAGTCCTCAAACATGCTCGGTGAGTAATCCTAATTGTCGCATTACATTGGCCTCCTCAGGAACAGCTTAAATGCATGTTCTGATCATGCATTATGTCTAGAGATGAGCGAATTTGATCCATCCCATTTTCCGTTGTTCACGGGAGTCCTCTCCTGCATAACGGAAATGAGACAGATCCATTATGCAGCCCATAGACTTCTACTATGACGGATAGGACTCTCCCACTCCGTTACTACTCCCTTTCTGCAAAGAGTGGTCTGCCGTCCATAAACAATGTATCTGTGTGCAGCAGTGATTGCTGCAGGTAAACGCTGCTCTCGCCTCCGATTAAGATCAGGCGATTGTCAGCCCATGTAAAGGGGCCTTTCCAGTTGCATCCAGAGCAGCATTTAGTGTTCTGCTGCCTGCAGCATGTTGAGCTGAGGGATTTTAAGTCATATCCATACACTTAGGGACCAACATAAGAAATCAGCATAATATTAAATCCGCTTAGCGTAGTATCAGTGCATGAAGCATTGTTATGCAGCCTTGTATGCATATTTAATACTAACAACCATCATGGCTCGTCTCTGTGAGCCGTGTGCCGGGCCTCGGGCCAGCGAGGCTCCTGCAGGTGAATGAAGGGCTCCCCAGCTGTGCAGCCTGCTCCCCACGCATGGGTAAGTTTTCTGTTCAGGAAGCGAGTCGGCTCATGGAGTGGTGCCAAACTCCACTCTCTGCACCAAGTTAATTTGCATTAAAAAGGATTTATCTGCAGGGGGAAATGTTTAACACAGTGTTTTAAGTAACTGATCCTCTTTGTATGAAGCATCCCCGTCTATCGGCCTCTTCCTTTGGCCCATAATCCTCCGCTCTCCTCCAGTGAAATTCTGACGGCTGCTTTAAGTTTTATCTCAGTTTCTCATAAATTTGCCATTATCATTGCACCTCTGATATGCTTTATTTTAAATGGTTTTTCAAGATCTCTGCTTGCTTTCTGTGAGTGTGAACTTTATTTTACATTCAAGAGGCAAAAGTCTACTTTTCACAGCAGTAGTTTTGTTAGAGTGTATCTGTTTGGAGTCCAGAATAGTAGAAGATTGATTCATTGTAACAAACAAGTTTCTATCTGTCTTTCGTCATTTGCATAGAAACTAAAAAAATGGGGGGGGGGATGCATTCGCTGACAGCAAGCAGAGAGACTTAATATGGAATATTATTTCCAAGGTGCTTCATTGTCCATTTCTGATCAATTAGGGCAATTCAGAAAAGGAGAATGTGGAGACAGCCATATTCTCTGTGGCTCTCGTGCATATGTAGCAGGGTGGATTTGATTTAAATCATAGTTTTCTACATAAAGACTAATTCTTGCTGGTATAACTTATAATATGCAAGTAGATGAAGATTTCTAGAATAACAACTTTTCATATTAGGTTGATTCTGTATTCATAGGTTTGTAGAAGTTAGGATTAAGGTCTTTTTCTCAACTCTGTTCATGTTATAACATTTTTGCTGTGAAGAGGAGGCATGTGATCTCTGCTGAGTCAATTTCAGTTTTGAGAACTGCAAAAGTAAACCAAGCATCTGTGACAATATCTTGTAGGCAGAGAAACTGCCCAATAATCTTACAAAAACCTCTGGAAGAGCATGACATTGAAAAATTAAACGTATTCTACATAATTAAAAAAACTAATCTTTATTTCATGCTGGAATAACCTTTTAGATGGTAATATATTTTCCTCAAAAAGCATTTTATATAAAAAAAATCCTATTTAAATCAAAATAATCTTCTTTTTTATTTTTTATTTTTTTTATTTTAATCATTGATTTTGTATCCACCCTGGCATGTGGTCTCACATCTGGAGACATCTGACCCTTTTCCTAGCCTACGCTTCTGTCCCAAGTCTTACAATCTTTATACTCACTCACAGGACAAGATCGTGAAGTCATAGCCGACGACTTGCCGCACCCTTTTGGTCTTACTCAGTACCAAGATTTCATATACTGGACTGATTGGAGCCGTCGGAGCATTGAGAGAGCCAACAAAACCAGTGGCCAGAACAGGACCATCATCCAAGGTCACTTGGACTACGTCATGGACATCCTGGTATTTCACTCCTCCAGACAGTCAGGCTGGAATGAGTGTGCGGCCAGCAATGGCCACTGCTCCCACCTTTGTCTGGCCACACCGGTGGCTGGTTACACCTGCAGTTGCCCCGTACACTACTTCTTGAACCCGGACAACAAGACTTGTAGTGGTGAGTGGTGGATCACAGCGAGCTGCCAGTCTGGGGGTTATAATGTCTGTGTGCCATGTTAATGTGTTGCTCTCGTCTCAGCTCCTAGCTCCTTCCTGCTCTTCAGTCAGAAAAATGCGATTAACAGGATGGTGATCGACGAGCAGCAGAGCCCTGACATCATCCTCCCTATTCACAACCTACGCAATGTTCGTGCCATTGACTATGATCCTGTGGAAAAGCACCTGTACTGGATCGATTCCCGGCAGAGCATCCGCAGAGCCCTTGAAGATGGCAGTCAGGTGAGATTCAATCTTTACCATGAAATAACTTTCATTTTCTGACCAGATAAAAAAAAAAAAAATGTGATTTAAATTTGTAATGCATTTTTAGAGTGAACAGATTTTCATGTTTCAGAGCTACACAGCAAATCTCCTGCCTGGTACGGTTATATGGTAAAATTCTGGCAGACTATGGGACCTTACTGTACGCGGTGACATTTAGTTCTAGAATATCGTAAAGAGGTTTTTAATGTGATGTGAAGGTAAAGGAGTTGTCTGGAATCTAGATATTGATGACCTATCAGATTGTTGGGGGTCTGACACCCCCACCGATTAGCAGTTTGCAGCTGGTGCCAGGACAGAGCCGTTGTGTCCTCTTGTCTTACTGCAGCTCAGCTCCTATTCACTTGAATGGAATGAGCTGCAGTAACCCCACACAGTCTCTACACAGTGCATGGAGCTGTGCTTACAATTCTGTCCTTCGGGTTGTTGCAGCAAACAGCCGAATGGTGGAGGTCCTGGGTGTTGGACTCCATTCATCTAACCCAGTCAAGCCCTTTTAAGACACGTTGGACCTAAACTTCTTTTTTTCAGTTTTTATGCCCAATATATAATGCCTCATAGACTGGCACACGGAACCGCTTGATATTACCCTTTCTAGTTTAACCCTACCTTTCAGAACGTGACCTTGGTTTCCAACACAAACCCCAACCAGAACCTAGACATGCAGCCCTACGACATGAGCATTGACATCTACAGCCGTTTCATATATTGGACCTGCGAGGCGACCAATGTTATAAATGTCACCCGCATGGATGGCCGCGCTGTAGGAATAGTTCTGAAAGGAGAGCAAGACCGACCCAGAGCCATCCTGGTGAACCCAGAGAGAGGGTGAGTGAGAATTATTCTTGTCGAGTAAATGATCAGTCTATGGCCCTCTAATAATTGTTATATGCATGGCTGACCTATTGATGGTGTCCTTCTGCTTCTCCAGGTACATGTATTTCACCAATCTACAGGAACGTTCAGCCAAAATAGAGCGCGCTGCCCTGGATGGGACAGAACGGGAGGTTCTCTTCTTCACCGGTCTTAGTAAACCCATCGCTCTTGCCCTGGATAATAAAATGGGAAAGTTATTTTGGGCAGATTCAGACTTGAGACGGATCGAGAGCAGCGACCTGTCTGGTAAGAAGCATTAGGTTATTTAAAACGGGTGCCTCGTTATCCGGCCCTGTAATTAATATGGTTATGGCTGGGAAAAGCCCCAGTTGGACTGTCAATTCTCCAGCAGTGCCCTCTGCAGGAAAATGGAGGTTTACATGCCACCTGTTCAAATTTGTGGTGTTTTCTGATCTCTGCCATTGTCGCACAGCTCCGTGTTCCCTCCTTCCACTCTATAGGGACTAAGCTAGATCAGTTTTTGCTTACTGTCTGTTGGAGGCAGACTTACCTGTAAGTCTGCTGATCAATTTTTTTGGGCACTTTTACGTTTGCACAGGGATTACAGGGAGCCCCGCAACCCCCCCTAAGAGTGGGGAGACCAGTGAGTCATCAAACCCATGCTCAGTATCAAGGGACCCCGGGACTCCACTGAAACTATTCTTGTGTATATCGCTCCCCCACTCCCACAGCTGGCCACTGGGCTTCGCTGCACTAACCTTTGAATACTGGAATCTTTATTAGCGTGAGCCCCTATGACAGTGATGGCGAACCTTTTAGAGGCCGAGTGCCCAAACTGCAACCCAAAACCCACTTATTTATAGCAAAGTGCCAGCGCGGCAATTAACCCTGAATACTACAGGCCAGTATATTATATCCTCTATGTACTTTATCATGTAGCTATAACAGCCTGCCTACATTCAGTGCGCTGCCTGTGCTGTTCATAGTGCGCCCTGCGCTGATGAATGGCAGGAAAACTCTAAGGCATATTGGTACACCATAGACTTTTTCCAGAGTGCGAGTGCCCACAGAGAGGGCTCTGAATGCCGCCTCTGGCACCCGTGCCATAGGTTCGCCATCACTGCCCTATGACAACATTCAGCATGCGTACTGCTCAGTTCTATACGTATCGCACTCTCCTGTCCTATAGGAGAAATAAGTGTCTCTATATATGGTCTTGTATAATGTAGTATGCTGGCAAGTAATAATTTAAATTGCTGCAGCTCACATTGCAGTCTGTGGCAGGCAATGGCCAGGGATGATAGGTGCACCGAGCTGCCATGTCTTGCATGCCCGTCATCTGAGCTTCTTGATGATTGGATATGTTTGTAAAGGAGAGCAGGAAGCAATGCCGGGAGTATTCTTTAAAAATAGGAGTCCACAATGACTACTTTGGGCTATGTGGTCTGTCCTGTGTCCTGACACGTGTGAGAACCTTTTTAGTTACTTACCATAAAATCCTTTCTGTTTCGTTTACCGGGGACATGGCTCCCACCCCGATTGCTCTTTTGTTGGGTAGTTTGAGATGAACAGAGTCCCGTCTGTTGCGGGTTTCTCCATTATTATGCCACCTTGTTTCTCTCCTCCAAATGCACTGATCTAGCTTAGTCTCTGTGGGAAGGGTGTAGCTAGTGGGAGGAAGGAACACTGTACCCATGGTCTATCCTGTGTCCCCCAATGAACAGAAGAGAGAGGGATTTTACGGTAAGTAACCAAAAAATTCTCCTATGTCCACCATAGCAAGTACTTTTTTTCGATTTTAGTCCCAGTGCATCTAAAGTGAAACCTGATGCAACCTTGCAGTAGGTTTAAATCTCCTTGTTCAGAGGATATTACAGCTTCCATGCAGAGCCTGTGTAGTCTGATCCTGCGGGAATTCTCCCTTCTGTTCCCAGTTCTTTTCTAACATACATTAGGTCAGTGAGAAATAAGTATTGGACAGATGCGAGTATGACTGCAGGACCTGACTGCATAGGGTTGGATTTTCTGTTTTCATGGAGGAGCTAAAGAAAGTCACAGGAGGTTTTAAATTAAAACCGGCTGCTACGTTTTATTTTTTTCAGGTTTCATTTTTGCTGTATTGGGACAATAAATAAAAAATAGTGTTGGTGGACATAGCCTTTCAGGGGGTATGAACAATTAATTCATAATCATTATCATGGACTGTTTTACAATAGTGTAGAAGACCAGAAATATGCAGAATCTGTGGCAATGACGTTAATCGTTTATAAGGGGATTAGTCTTCTGTTTGCGTACATGATACTTCTGTACTGGATTATTGAAAGACAGATTGTAGGAATTAAAGCATCATTGAATACATTTTTTTGTATTGGTTGTCAAGTTTGGTCTCTCACATAATGTCTCGCTGACAGGTGGGAACCGCATTGTACTGGAAGATTCAAATGTGCTGCAGCCGGTGGGACTCACGGTTTTTGGTAACCACCTGTACTGGATCGACCGACAACAGCAGATGATTGAACGCATTGATAAAATGGGTCGAGAGGGGCGCACAAAAATCCAGGCTCGGATCCCCTTCCTGACGGATATCCATGCTGTGACAGAACTGAGTGTGAAGGACTACAGTGAGTGTATTAGCCAGTATGGCGACTTGTTGGCACTACTTTTAAGAAATGCTGAATGAGCAGAAAGGTTGATCAGTTGATTTTTCTCTTTCAGAGGAGCACCCCTGCGCACAGGAGAATGGCGGCTGCACACACATATGTATAGTGAAAGGTGATGGAACAACTCGTTGCTCATGTCCCATGCACTTGGTCCTTTTACAGGATGAGCTGTCCTGCGGAGGTGAGTGACCAAACTTTTCAATACTGACTGTGGCATCTCCAAACAGTGGCCCCCAGGTCTGCCATGGCTATGTCAGATCCAGCCTTTTTTACTGGACAGGCAATAATGCATTGGTATACCAAAGCATTATATAAGTGCATTGTGAAGTCCCATTGTAAAGTTTAATGGCGTAAAAAAAAACAAAACTTTAATTTAAAGCTTAAAAAGCAATGGTGGACTTGAAGTATTTTCCCCCAATAAACACCGCCACACAAAAGTGTTTAGTTAATCAAAAAGTTATATGAATCTCAAAATTGTTCCATTGATGAAGAGAACCTGTCACCACGAAATGCTGTGCAATCTGCAGACAGCGGGTTATAAAGCAGGAGAAGCTGAGCAGATTAATGTATAGATCTGTGGGAAATATTCAGCAAACCTTGTCATTTTATTAATTTCAACCTCTGTGACTCGCAGCAAAATGGTCCTTAACCCCTTAAGGACCGGGCTCATTTTCACCTTAAGGACCGGGCCATTTTTTGCAAATCTGACCAGTGTCACTTTAAGTGCTCATAACTTTAAAACGCTTTGACTTACCCAGGCCGTTCTGAGATTGTTTTTTCGTCACATATTGTACTTCATGACACTGCTAAAATTGGGTCAAAAAAGTTATTTTTTTTGCATAAAAAAATAAATTTTTTACCAAAAATTTAGAAAAATTAGCAAATTTCAAAGTTTCAGTTTCTCTACTTCTGTAATACATAGTAATACCCCCAAAAATTGTGATGACTTTACATTCCCCATATGTCTACTTCATGTTTGTAGCATTTTGGGAATGATATTTTATTTTTTGGGGATGTTACAAGGCTTAGAAGTTTAGAAGCAAATTTTGAAATTTTTGAGAAATCTTCAAAATCCCACTTTTTATGGACCAGTTCAGGTTTGAAGTCATATTGTGAGGCTTAGATAATAGAAACCTCCCAAAAATGACCCCATTCTAGAAACTACACCCCTCAAGGTATTCAAAACTGTTTTTTCAAACTTTATTAACCCTTTAGGTCTTCCACAAGAGTTAATGGCAGATAGAGAAACAATTTTGAAATTTCTATTTTTTGGAAAATTTTCCAATATAATCAATTTTTTCCAGGAGTAAAACAAGGGTTAACTGCCAAACAACACTCAAAATGGGTTGCCCTGATTCTGTAGTTTGCAGAAACACCCCATATGTGGTCGTAAACTACTGTTTGGCCGAACGGTAGCACATAGAAGGAGGGGAACACCATATGGGTTTTGGAAGGCAGATTTTGCAGGACTGGTTTTGTTTATACCATGTCCCATTTGAAGCCCTCTGTTGCACCCCAAGAATAGAAATTTCAGAAAAGTGACTCCATCTAAGAAAGTACACCCCTCAAGGTATTCAAAACTGGGTTTACAAACTTTGTTAACCCTTTAGGTGTTCCACAAGAGTTAATGGCAGATGGAGAAACAATTTTGAAATTTCTATTTTTTGGAAAATTTTCCAATATAATCAATTTTTTCCAGGAGTAAAACAAGGGTTAACTGCCAAACACCACTCAAAATGGGTTGCCCTGATTCTGTAGTTTGCAGAAACACCCCATATGTGGTCGTAAACTACTGTTTGGCCGAACGGTAGCACATAGAAGGAGGGGAACACCATATGGGTTTTGGAAGGCAGATCTTGCAGGACTGGTTTTGTTTATACCATGTCCCATTTGAAGCCCCCTGTTGCACCCCTAGAATAGAAATTTCAGAAAAGTGACTCCATCTAAGAAAGTACACCCCTCAAGGTATTCAAAACTGGGTTTACAAACTTTGTTAACCCTTTAGGTGTTCCACAAGAGTTAATGGCAGATGGAGAAACAATTTAGAAATTTCTATTTTTGGGAAAATTTTCCAATATAATCAATTTTTTCCAGGAGTAAAACAAGGGTTAACTGCCAAACAACACTCAAAATGGGTTGCCCTGATTCTGTAGTTTGCAGAAACACCCCATATGTGGTGGTAAACTACTATTTGGCTAAACGGCAGGACATAGAAGAAGGGGAACGCCATATGGTTTTTGGAAGGCAGATTTTGCTGGACTGGTTTATTTACACCATGTACCCTTTCAAGCCCCCTGATGCACCCCTAGAGTAGAAACTCCATAAAAGTGACCCCATCTAGGAAACTACGGGATAAGGTGGTTGTTGTTTTGGGACTATTTTAGGGGTAAATATGATTTTTGGTTGCTCTATATTACTCTTTTTTGAGGCAATGTAACAAAAAAATTAAATTCTAAAATTGTTTCTACATTCGCTATTTAGTTTTGTGGAACACCTAAAGGGTTAACATAGTTTGTAAAGTAACTTTTGAATACCTTGAGGGGTGTAGTTTCTTAGATGGGGTCACTTTTTTGGAGTTTCTAGTCTAGGCTACATCAGGGGGGGCTTCTAATGGGACATGGTGTCAAAAAAAAAACTGTCCATCAAAATCTGCCTTCCAGAAACCGTATGGCGTTCCCTTCGTTCTATGCCCTGCCGTGCGGCTATATAGCCATTTACGACCACATATGGGGTGTTTCTGCAAACTACAGAATCAGGGCCATAAATATTGAGTTTTGTTTGGCTGTTAACCCTTGCTTTATTACCGGCAAAATGGATTTAAATTGAAATTTTGCCCAAAAATAGGTGTTTTGGCACAGTTTTTATTTTATATTTTTAACACCGTTCATCCGAGGCGTTTGGTCAAAAGTTATTTTTATAGCGACGACTTTTACGCACGCGACGATGCCCAATATGTATGGCTCTCAGACTTTGGACACACTAAGCAGGCATCCTAAAACTGCGGCCCTCCAGATGTTGTAAAACTACAATTCCCACTATGCCCTGATGATGGCTGTAGGTTGTCTGGGCATGCTGGGAGTTATAGTTTTACAACATCTGGAGGGCCGCAGTTTGAGGATGCCTGCACTAAAACTAATATTTTTTGGGGAAAGAAAAATAGTTTTCGTGTCTCCAAAGTCTGAGAGCCATAGTGTTTTATGTTCTCTAGTGAACTGTTGGGGATTATAAAAATTTAGTACTCCATGGAAGTGTGATACTCCCTGAAGCAATTGATAATGCAGAGGCCCGGATGATCGGGGCACGTGTCACACTGAGTTGTGGTGTCCTTCCGTATCCCCCTCTTGTGACACACTCTGCACTTTTTTTGGGTTCGTCCCTTCTTTCCAGTATGGGGGACCACACCTGGAAAGTGTTGGCCAGGGACGATCCGGGCGCCTCCAGTTCCCGAGGTACTCCGGCCTGCTCTTTCCCGGTCCGAAAAGATCAGGTCCTTGAGGACTGCCTCATAGAATTGGAGGAATGTCCCTGTGCTGCCAGCGCTTCGGGATAGTACAAAAGAGTTGTACATGGCAACCTGCACCAAGTAGACCGCAACTTTTTTGTACCATGCCCGGGTTTTGCGCATGGCGTTATATGGCGTGAGGACTTGATCAGAGAGATCAACTCCTCCCATATACCGATTGTAGTCGACGATACAATCGGGCTTGAGGACCGTTGCCGCGGTACCTCGCACAGGGACTGGGGTGGTGCCGTTACCGTGGATTGTGGACAGCATAAGGACATCCCTCTTGTCCTTATACCTGACCAGCAACAGGTTTCCACTGGTAATTGCACGGGTCTCACCCCTGGGGATAGGTACCTGGAGGGGGTAGGCAGGGAGGCCGCGCTGATTTTTCCGCACGGTCCCACAAGCGAACGTGGATCTGGCGGCAAGGGACCTGAACAAGGGAATGCTGGTATAAAAGTTATCCACGTACAAGTGGTAACCACTATCCAGCAGTGGGTACATAAGGTCCCACACGAGTTTCCCGCTAACACCCAGAGTGGGGGGACATTCTGGGGGTTGAATACGGGAATCTCGCCCCTCGTACACACGAAATTTGTAAGTGTACCCTGAGGTACTCTCACAAATTTTGTATAGCTTCACGCCATACCTCGCCCGCTTTGTGGGAATATATTGGCGGAAACTGAGTCTCCCCTTGAACGCAATGAGCGACTCATCAACCGCGACCTCCCTTCCAGGTACGTAGGCCTGCTGAAATGTGGCCCCAAAGTGATCGATGACCGGCCGTATCTTATACAGCCGGTCATAGGCAGGATCACCTCGGGGTGGACATGCTGCATTATCGGAATAATGCAGACATTTCCGGATGGCCTCAAACCGGTGACGTGTCATGACCATACTGTACAGTGGGGTCTGGTACAAGACGTCCCCACTCCAGTATTGTCTGACACTGGGTTTTTGGACTAGACCCATATGCAGCACGAGGCCCCAAAATGTCCTCATTTCGGCTGCACTGACCGGCGTCCAGCCACCGGGTGGGGTGGGGGGGGTCTGGGGTGGGGGGGGCTGGTGGGGGTCTGGGGTGGGGGGGGCTGGTGGGGGGTGGGGTGGGGTGGGGGGTGGGTGGGGTGGGGGGGGTCTGGGGTGGGGGGGGCTGGTGGGGGGTGGGGGGGGGGCTGGTGGGGGGTGGGTGGGGTGGGGGGGGCTGGTGGGGTCTGGTGTGGGGTGGGTGGGGTGGGGGGGGGGGGTCTGGTGTGGGGTGGGGGGGCTGGTGGGGGGGGGGCAAGTGGCAGGGGGGGGTCTGGGTTAGGGTTAGATGGATAGATGGAAGTTTGGATAAGTTTTTTTTTTTTTTTTTTTTTTTTTTTTCCTAACTTACTTTTCCCTTCTTTCCCTGCCTAACGGTGCCTCTCCCTCACTGACCCTAACCTACCTGGGTGGCGATGGGTGCAGGAGGGTGATGCCGATTAGGGGGACACAGGAGCTGGTGCTGGACGATGCTGCCGGGTGCTCGTGCAGAACAGGAAGAGGAGGGGAGAGAGGAGCGCAGGAAGTTTGAATCTCGCGCCTCTCTCCCCTGCACCAATCAGCACCCTGGACAGCAGTGTTCAGCACCAGGGCCAGCACCGCCTCCTCAAATCCTCGGACTGCGATTGGTGGTGTATAATTACGCCACCGATCGCAGTCTTTTTCCGGTTCATCGGGTCACAGGACACCCGAATGGACCGGAAACGCAGAAAACCGCAGGTCTGAATTGACATGCGGTTTTCTGCGATCGCCGATACGGGGGGGTCAAATGACCCCCCCCTGCGTTGTTACGGGATGCCGGCTGAATGATTTCAGCCGAAATCCCGTTCCGATTAACCCCCGCGGCGCCGGAGTTACGGTTTTAAGTCAGGACGTACCGGAACGTCCTCGGTCCTTAAGGACTCGGGAAATAGGGCGTACCGGTACGTCCTCGGTCCTTAAGGGGTTAAAGGGAACCTGTCACCGGGATTTTGTGTATAGAGCTGAGGACATGGGTTGTTAGATGGCCGCTAGCACATCCGCAATATCCAGTCCCCATAGCTCTGTGTGCTTTTATTGTGTCAAAAAAACTATTTGATACATATGCAAATTAACCTGAGATGAGTCCTGTATGTGAGATGAGTCAGGGACAGGACTCATCTCAGGTTAATTTGCATATGTATCAAATAGTTTTTTTGACACAATAAAAGCACACAGAGCTATGGGGACTGGATATTGCGGATGTGCTAGCGGCCATCTAGCAACCCATGTCCTCAGCTCTATACACAAAATCCAGGCGACAGGTTCCCTTTAAAGTGTTGCATGTTAGTGTGCCATATAACATCAGGATGTATTAACCTCCTGTTTCTTTCTTTATTTTTTCCCAGAGCCCCCCACTTGCTCCCCCCAGCAGTTCACTTGTTACACTGGAGAGGTGGACTGCATTCCTGCAGAGTGGCGCTGTGACGGCTTCATGGAGTGCGTTGACAACAGTGATGAACACAACTGCCCCAAGTGCTCCAGTACCCAGTTCCAGTGTGCCAGCGGGCAGTGCATAGACTCTTCTCTCAGGTGTAATGGGGAGGCCAACTGCCAGGACAAGTCTGATGAGAAAAACTGCAATGGTGAGCATCCTGTAGTCCAATCTGCTGTGTTTTTTTTGGGAAAGCTTAGTAACCATATTATTCTAACCCAGTTTTACCAGGAACAGATGGGGCACTGTTTGGTGGGATTTTCTTCTATTTCTTAGATTTGGGGTTTTCCAGCCTGTGGCTGTCCAGTGATTGCAAAACTACAACCATCAGCAGACCCCAACAGCTTGCGGTCACTGCCTTATGTTTAATTGTACCTTCTTCCCCTTTCCTCAGAAATCTGCACTGCTGACCAGTTTCATTGCACCAATGGCCAGTGCATAGGAAAACACAGACGATGTGACCACAACAGGGACTGCAGCGACGGCTCCGATGAATTGGGCTGCTGTGAGTTGATGATATAATACACCATACCCCTTCCCTAGATTCACCTACCCCTCCCACCTAATATCATGTATTGTCCCTTACAGATCCTACAGAAGAGCCACCTCCACCCTCAACAAACACCATTGGCTCCATCATTGGTGTCATCCTCACTGTCTTTGTGGTCGGTGGTGTTTACTTTGTCTGCCAGAGGGTGTTGTGCCCCCGTATGAAGGGCGATGGTGAGACCATGGCGAACGACTATGTGGTACATGGTCCGGCCTCTGTGCCCCTGGGATATGTGCCCCACCCAAGCTCTCTTACTAGCTCCCTGCCAGGTGGGTGTACTGCCATTTTGAAGTGTTACTGCTGCTTGCTTTATGCATTCAAAAATTCAACAATTATCAATTTACAAACTACTTCAATGGTCACTGTCATTTAAACAAACCTTGCATAAATCATTAGTAGAAGTGAATGTAAGAAAGTTTTAAATATAGCTTTATTAGAGAAAAAATTACTTTCTCTCAATTAATTGGTAAATTTCTTATTGAGAGACTAGATGGACTGCCTTCTCACTAAGGGATCAGGTTAGATGCTGCCCATCTTGTGAGGGACTGATACTACTTTCGTCCCAGTGCTGGATTCACAGCTGCTCAGCGTCACTATAATGCCCTCCATGCTGCTTCTGCTGCTCCTGATAGTGTTCTACAGAGAAATAGGGGAGCAGTATCGCCTCTTTGTGTGCTGTATATGGGAGACATCATAGCAGCTAGTCTTCACCTTCTAGCACTAAGAAAAATGCAGGGTACAAGTCATATGATTGACAGCCATGGCCAAATAAGCTTTTGTTGGGTTGTTTTGTTGGGCTACCATGGCTATACAAGAGAATACCACAATCTCTGTTACAGTGGGATATCAGCTGTTATATTCTTCAATGTCCCACACAAGGCTTAAAGGGAGTCTTTCACCTAAACTGACCATTATAGAACACTAACACCATGATCTGCATTATAGTCCCCATATTGCAGGCATGTCCAAACTGCGGCCCTCCAGCTGTTTCAAAACTACAACTCCCAGCATGCCCTAATAGCTGTAAGCTATCCAGGCATGCTGGGAGTTGTAGTTTTGCAACAGCTGGAGGGCCGCAGTTTGGACATGCCTGCCATATTGGAATGCTACTTACCGTATAGCTGTCCGTCGCTTATTTTCTTTAAAAAAACACTTTTATTCCATATGCAAATTAGATCTGAAGGAGCCCAGGGGCGGTGTTCAAGCGAACGGTGCCCAGGATCCTCGTCGCTTTTCATATGAAACCCCTCCCCTTTCACCCCTCTGGCCTGCCCTAGGTTCTTCATAAATCCAGCGCCGTTCACAAGATTCGCCACGCCTGCGCACTTCATTCCCCATTATAGGTATAGGCAGAGGCACAAGAGCGTTTAATGCGCTTGTGCCGGATTGGGGAATGCAGTGAGCAGGCGTGGCGAATCTTGTGAACGGCGCTGGCGTTGGATTTCTGAAGAACCTAGGGCAGCCCAGAGGGGTGAAAGGGGTTTCATATGAAAAGCGATGAGGGGCCTGGGCACCTTGAACGCCACCCCTGGGCACCTTCAGAACCTAATTAACATATTTCATAAGTGTTGTGTGTGGTTTTTTTTTTTGGGCGAAAATAAGCAACAGACAGCTATTCTGTAAGTAGCATTCCAATATGGGGACTATAATGCAGATCATGGTGTTAGTGTTCTATAATGGTCAGTTTAGGTGAAAGACTCCCTTTAACTGTGCGTCTATTTGCGAGGAGTGGGGTTAATCAGTTTCTCCACATCTGACACATTTTTAAGGTGTCATTAGGGCCTTCCTGTGCTGCTTTCTTATATGTAATGGAAACCTGGAACTGTAAGGGTGCAAAACACCTTTAAGAAATGGTATTGCTTCATATCCCTTATAGCAGGCATGACCAACCTGTGGCTCTCCATCTGTTGTAAAACTACAACTCCCACCATGCCCTGCTGATAGCTGTAGGTAGTCTGGGCATGCTTGGCGTTGTAGTTTTGCAACAGCTGGAGAGCCTCAGGTTGGCCACCCTGCCTTATAGTGTCCTGTTCTAGACGCGCCATCTCCACCCCCACTCTATAACAAAGAGCTGCCAACATCCTTCCCCCAGTGTATAGAGTGAGGACCTGTATCCAGTTGCATGTGGGTGCTGTGAGTTCATTGTACCGGTCATGGAATCAGGTTTCACACACTTTGGGTGCAGAAATTCACAGCCGTCTCTCCTGTCTTGTAACCCTTTCACTACCAGCATGCTCCACACACCAGCATGCTCCACACTTTACTGTGTGTTGTGGTCTTCATATGACTGTCATTAGAATTGTCTTTTTCCTGTAATTTTATGATAATTTCATCTGCAGGAATGTCACGTGGGAAGTCTGTAATAAGTTCCCTGAGCATTATGGGTGGGAGCAGTGGGCCGCCGTATGATCGCGCACATGTGACCGGAGCATCATCTAGCAGCTCGTCCAGTACCAAAGGAACTTATTTTCCACCGGTGAGTCAAGGTCTCTGTAAATGCAGTCTGATGTGGAGACAGTTCGATAGTGTTGTGAAATTTTCCATGGCGTACTTCCAAAATCATCCCGAAAGATCTTTTATTGGGTAATAGAAGGTTTTGCACCAATAAACTGTGTTTCACTTCCTCACTGTTTTCAAGATCTCTGCTTACTGTCCATGAATGAGAAAATAATTACATCCACAGACTGAAAATGTGTACAGGAGTTATACTCCTCACAGCTGAGGGTTTGTTAGTTATATCCAGTAACTATGTGGATATATGTGAACTATACATATGAACAGCACAACTCTCTATTAGAAAGGTGCAGAAGTGTTCCTTGTACACTAATGAAGCATCCAGTCTTTGAAGAATATGACAATCTACTTTCCACAGCCCCCCATCTTCCACAAAGAGCTGACATCTCATGGGATCAGTCGAGTGATTTGTCCTCATTGTTGAATATTCTGCTTTGGATTACATTTTTGCACTAGTAAATTTTCCCCAGTAATGTATTTCCTTCTGTTTTCAGATTCTGAATCCTCCGCCTTCCCCAGCCACGGAGCGTTCACATTACACCATGGAGTTTGGTTATTCCTCCAATAGCCCATCCACACACCGGTCTTACAGGTAATGAGCTCTCCTTAGGTCAGGGCAAGACAGGATTCGCCTCTTGTCTCACTGTTTAGAAGTGTTCTCCAGCATCCACCCAGAGCTGTGCCTTGCACAAGTCATGATGTGACAGTGTAGCACTGTTCCGTGCAGGTCAAGATCTCTGCATTCAGTGAAAATTAAGACCCCTGTTTACATCCTGGTTCTCACTGAAGAGCATATAGGAATGAAAAGTCAGCTCACCACCATAGAAGTAGTCGGGCATGTAGGAGATGACTTATCCAGTACACGGAAATGGTTCCGGGCTGGCTGAAAACTTGTCCTGACCTAATGCTTTAGGATACTTTCACACTAGCGTTTTTCTTTTCCGGCACTGAGTTTCGTCCTAGGGGCTCAATAACGGAAAAGAACTGATCAGTTTTATCCTAATGCATTCTGAATGGAGAGAAATCCGTTCAGGATGTCTTCAGTTCAGTCACTGAACGGCGTTTTGGATGGAGGAAATACTGCATCATGCTGCGGTATTCTCTCCGTCCAAAATTCCGGATCAGATGCCGGATTAAAATGAGTTAGTGCCTGATCCGGCATTACAAATATCGGAATGCCGGATTCGTTCTTCCGGTAAAAATGTGAAGAAAATATATAACAGATCCGTTTCTCCGAATGACATGCGAAGAGACGGATCCGTTCTTGCAATGCATTTGTAAGGCGGATCCACATCCGGATCAGTCTACAAATGCTTACCGTTTGCATGCAGATTGGCGGATCCGGCAGGCAGTTCCGGCGACGGAACAGCTTGCCGGATCATTCTGCCGCAAGTGTGAAAGTAGCCTAAATTGTATCCATCCTAAACATACTTTGTAAGATTAAAGGGAATCTGTCACCATTTTTACACTGCCCTCTGAACTCTGGGTCACTTTATTGAATTGGTGCAGGTCTAGCCACCAGTGTCTGATCACTAGAGTCCTCCTATTCACGATCTATAGCTAAAGAGCGGTCATTCAGCAGCAGAATATGAGGACTCCCAAGCTTGTGCACTGTATTGAGTGGACTCTACACTTGGCTCATGCTGGAGCTGCTAAATGCAGCTTTTTCCAAAACTACTAGGTTATTTTATCTGTCACCAGTTTATGCTGCCCTGTCTGCTGGGAAATGAAAGGGGTTTTTCCGAGATGTTCATATAGATGGCCTATCCTTGTCATGTTTGGGGTATAATTTCCAACTTTTTATACTTGTCACTTTTCAAAAATGTCAGGAAGTGTAAACATTATGAGCAGCACTACAGTAACCAGCTCCGTCCACTACACAGTGGACAGAGCTGTGTAGTTTTGACACCGGAGATGGTCTGAAACAGCTGATTAGCGGGGTGTCAGTCCCCCAACTGTAGGATATTGATGGTCTATTCTGAACATAGGCTGTCAATAGTTGAAACCTGGAATACGCCTTTTACGAAGACTGTTGTATGACACGCTGTGAATGTGCCCCAAAGTGTATTAAAAAAGTGGAAGAACTTTTATACATTCTCAAAGGGGTTGCCCACTTTGCTGCAAAGTTACAATAATGCCATACAGTAGGATGTAATGACATTTGAATAAAGTTGTCCAGGAAGGTTTATACAGTCGCTGCCGTTCAGCGCAGGAATGGTAGAAGAGGAAAATCGCCATCTTGAAAACGATATGGCCAACGGCATCCCCATTTACTGATTGAGGCCACCTCCACTCAGTCTAAAGTAAAGCTCAGAGGCCAATTAGCAGCTGCTACATGCTACTCTATGGCATTACTGTAATTTTGCAGAGAAGTGTCCCCTTTAAGCTTAATTTCCGTACAGCTATCACCCAGGTGGCATAATATGTTGATCATGTGTTTATTATTTCAGTTACAGACCATACAGCTACCGTCACTTTGCTCCTCCAACCACGCCATGCAGTACTGACGTGTGCGACAGTGACTACACTCCGAGCCACCGCCTCATGTCCACCACTGCTAAAGGCTACACCAGTGATCTGAACTATGACTCTGAGCCGGTGCCCCCTCCCCCAACACCGCGCAGCCAGTATCTGTCTGCTGAGGAGAGTTGTCCTCCATCGCCATACACAGAGCGCAGCTACTCTCATCATCTGTACCCGCCTCCCCCCTCACCATGTACGGACTCCTCATGAGCCCCCCAGCCCTGTAAATACAAGAATACCTGTGGAGAGGGGACTTTGCGCCTCTTGATTGTTTTTAATTTCATGTACAGATTTTATTTCCGGAAGCGATCTGAGTAGAAGAGGGCAGGGTCATTCCGTGGACAGACTTGTACATAGAGAAACATATTTATATATTTTCTTAACTCACTCCTCGTCATGCTGTTCAGCCGTTAACGCAAGGCGCAGCTCCTCCCCCTCATCTGACGTTTAAGCTTTTGTATAAAAGATTCTCATTCTACCCATATATTGTACAAATATATAAAGATATATAAATATATTTTTGCAAACAGAATACACACAATGCCTTAATCGGCTGCCGAGGAGACGCAACGCCAGATTTTAATGCCAAAAAAAGTTATACGTTAATCCTTACTGTGTCTGGGGCACTTAAATGATTAACAACTGATAGTAATTTTTTTAAATTTTTTTTTACAATTGGACTCCCACCTGAGCAATGATTGACATACCGTGCACCGCTGTGTACACCGGTCCTGCCAACCCTGGTCTCCCGACTCTGGGTGCAAATTTCACTATATGACAAACTTACATCTGATGCTCATGTGTATGAGTCTGCATTAAACCACAGAAAACTGCAGAGCCACGGTAAACGAACTGCGGAAAACTGCAACATTTTTATTTTTTTTATGAATGTAATATACCCTTTTAAGAATTAAACGGGAGCTCCACTGCTGCTGCATTTAAGGCTACCTAGTGGGTGTACACCATCATTTGTTCCCTGGATATGTCCTATGTCGAATTCCATAATCACTGCATATGGAATTGAGCAAAGCTGTGGCTTATTCCCTGTACAGTCAACTATATAGCAGCATGATATGTCGAATATACCACTAATCTGTTCCTAAACCACTATGAGGATGGGGCTGTTACTTGTGTTGCAGTTTTTTTTTTTTTTGTTACTTTATATCACCAAAGTTTGTTTCTCCCCATTTATCACAGAGGTGGCGTCCCCTTCCGGCAGCTGGAGTTAGAGATGTATTGTTTCTATTTTACAAAGTCTGCAAATTTTAAGTGTTTTTATACCACATACAATGTAGATACTGTACTGTATTTATAAGCCATGTAACATTGTTTTGTACTCTCCTCATGTTTATATGCCGTATACCTGTGTGTGTATATAGACATTGATGTCTGTGCAGTGTGTCCAGTCTCCACTATACCACATTTCAAGTGAAGAAGGCCTGGCACTTCACGTGGTTGGATAAAATCTTCAGTGCTTTCTGGTAGAAATCATACGTCTCAGTCAGAAAAGATCTCATTCAGGCTTTTCTTTTCTTTTCAAAACGTGTCATTGTTTGTATGGGCGGTTGGATCCATGTTTGTGATTTCTACAATGAAGTACTGAAGTTTTTATCCAACTGTGTTGAGTGCCGGACTTGCTTCACATTTGTTGTTTAAGCTCTCATGCATGGTTCCAAGCACCCGTCAGGATTAATCTATATGAACAGGGTGAGTGAACGGTTTGTTTTTCTTATGTATATCGCATTTTAGACGTTTTGGGGTGATTTTTTCTCGTGGGTATCTAAACATAGCAAATGTCAGATCCAATATCATACTCAAGAAATGACCAGCAGGGGTTAAGATTGAATAGGGCTTTTTTGTTTGGCTAAAATTCTGGGGAGTGGGGAGACGGGAAGTGTTACACAGCGTCCATTGACTCTTCACTCCTAATAGAAGATGTCACTTAAAGAGGACCTATCATGGGTTTGTGTATTGTCTCATGCACATGGCCGTTGTTTTGGTCCACACCGAGCCGCAGTTTTGGCGGCTCGGATGCGGACCCATTTACTTCAATGGGGCCGCAAAAGATACGGACAGCACTCCGTGTGCTGTCCGCATCCATTGCTCTGTTCCGTGGTCCGCAAATTTTTTTAAAATAACCTGTCCTATTCTTGTCCGTGTTTTGCGGACAAGAATAGGCCGTTATATTAATGGCTGGCTGTGCCGTTCCGTGTTTTGCGGACTGCAGAACACACAATGGTTGTGTGCATGTAGCCTCCTATGAGAAACTGGTATGTGTACCAGATAGTGCAGACCCTATAGATCCAAACACTTTTTTTTTTTTTAATATAAACCCCTCCGTTCCACTGCTGTGCGCGCCAACAGATTCTCACATCTCTGCTTCCTTTATCCTTATGAATGGGGAAATATGGAGAGGTAGAGATAGAATTCCATCTTTACCCAGTCTGAATGGGGCAACAATAGATCGGATAGAACAATAATGTAATCTCCTTTAAGTTGAGTGCTCCTTTAAGTAGACCCCCTACTGTGATGGGACACCCTGCTGTTTGCTATGCCAAGAGCCAAAAATACGTTCTTATGAGTATACTTCACTGCACTTTCAATGCTGCCGTGTAAAAGTGGCCTGACTCACTGTGTGAGCCTTAAAGGGCTCATACAAGGTAAGAAAAAACATGGCTGCTTTGTTCCAGAAATCGCACCAAACCTCTCCCTGTTTTGTGTATGGTGTTGCAGCTCAACTTCATTGAAGTGAATGCTCAGCAATACCACCCACAACCTGTGGACAAGTGTAGTATCGTGGAAGGAAGCAGCCATGTTTTTCTAATCCTGGACATCCCCCTTAAAGGGAATTTGTCATCAGAAAATGACCTATTGTTCAAATCACGGGTTTATGTTTAACATATTTTTTAATAATTTTATTCTTTTTAATTTTCCTTGTCATATTTAAACAAAAATCATAAAATCCTGCAGTTTTTGCACTGGCCACTAAGCCTAATAGGCGTGACTTCTTGGTCTTTACAGATCACTTTACTGCAGTTACCTCCTTATCTATACATGGAGGTGATATCTGTCCTTCTAATCTGGACTGTAATAAGACAGGAGCCACCATTCACAATAGGTGATTGTCAAAGCTTATCTATTCTTTCCTTGTACAATGACCTCTGCACAAGGCACGCCTAGAAAACTTTCTTAGAAATCAATGAGGTCTCTTCCTGACCACTGTGTCTATGGTCCATGGGGCTGCCAGAAAGCAATTTTCTCAATATTTTCTAAATGCTGTTAAAAACAGCTCAGACAAGATGGCCGCCCCCATAATCATGTCCAGAACATAGAATAAAAAAAAATCTGCAATTAGAAAAAAGGGATGTGTGTGTCACTGGTTCTAACTGGCAGATAACGATTTTTTTTTACACATTTCATTTAAAAAGTGTATCTCTCTTTTTTTTTTTTTTAAACTGGTTCTGTGAGATGGTAACACTAGTTGGATGCTCTCCTCTATGTACCGGTCGCACACTATAGGTAACTGCTGCTCTGTGTCAGTAATATTAGGCTCAATCGGGTATGCAGTGACCAAAGCCCCTGGCATGTTATGAGTTAATCACAGGTGATAAAAAGGAGTGCGACTCCCTTAATGTCATTGGCTTCCAGCTTTAACACTAATTTCTTTTCTGCTGCTGCCGGTATGACATCTGCACGAGGATGTAATGGAGGATTTATGATATTGGCCAACATTTGGTCAGCGCCACGCGCTCATACAATTCTTTTATATATATTTTTTTTTTTGTAAAATATGAGCTTGACTTTGTAAGCTGTGTATAATAAATCACCAGTCACCTGTATAAAGATCAATTACTGTATGCCAAGCTGTAACAGAGTTAATTTTTATAATAAAACAAAAGCTCAAAACCTGAAAGATCTTCCTAATTATTGTCTTGACGGCTCACTAACATTCATTACAGGCCCTCTGTCCATTCGCCTTCCAACATTGAAAACAATGCTTCTTCCTTTTACCAAATTAATTAATTTCAAGTTTACAATGTATAAATATACCCTTTTATCTAGTGTGCAAATAAGCATCTTGTCTTGGTCCAGTACACAGACCTAAAGAGCAGATTGTTCCTCCTGACAGTAGCTCGTCAGTGGAGGAGAGCACTGCATTTACATGCAGCAATCTCCTCCAGTATGGGGAGCAGTGATCACTAATGCCATCACTCATCCCCATACTGACTAGTTTGCCGGCAGCAGATAATGTTTACTCAGACTGATCTGCTGCCGGCAAACTGTTTGTGTGCACACAAACTATTGAATTACTTGATGAACGAGCGTTACATTTACACTGCCAGAGTGCTAACAAGGGAGCAATGGTAGAGCAGGGCAAGAGATGTAGCACTGGTAGAAGGCAGTACCATAAAGGTGGAGAGCAACAGGGCCTGAAGGACATGTAAGGTTAGCGAGCAGTACAGTACAAGGGGCACAGGTAGAAGGCAGTACTGTACACAGAGCATGTAGCACTGGTAGAGGCAGTGCATAAAATTGTAGAGCATAACAGGGCATGTAGTACAGGGAGCTCCTGTTGAGCACAGTGGATATGACTAAGGGTCCACTCACACGTCTTTCTTTCCAGATCTGTCCTTTTTTTTGCGGACCAGTTGCGTACCCGTTCATTTTCAATGGGTCCTGGGAAGAAGAAAAAAATTGGACAGCACAATGTGCGCTGTCCGTTTCCGTTGTTCTGTTCCGCATGTCCAATAAAATATAAAACTTGTCCTATTATCCGCAAAAATATGTTCCTGGTACAATACAAAGTCAATGGATCCGGAAAAAAAAACATGACATACGGAAACATTTTCAGGAACAACGAATCCGAAAAAAAACATACCAAAATTTGGGATATAGAAAAATACTGACGTGTGAATGGATCCTTTAATGTAAGTATTCCAATTTAAAAAGAATAACTCACATTTAGACCATAATTTCAATTTTCATATATGTAGTTACTAATAACATGATATTCCAGAATCAGTTACTATTGACTTACCCCATATTTAATAAGATTCAGCCCTTAGCAACCAGTCTACATAAAACTGCAATTTCACTATTTAGTTAAGATGGCCGCCACTGCCTCACCCTGAGGCTAATCCCACCTGCCCTCACTAGCCAGTAACAATATCCCCCCCCCCCCAAAGTGTCAGTAACCAGAGCCTTCCCCCCTAAAGGGTTAATCTCCTGCAGCACAAAGGGGGTCCTCTTACCACATGTTGCTTTCACTTATACACTGAGCAGATGGCAGATCTCCCTTTCCTGGTCTGCGCTGCTTCGACTCTGCCTTCTCCAGCTCTGCTGAGTGAGGGAGCGTCTGCCAAGCGCAGGGACAGGGAGAAGTGCACACAGCCCAGGCACTGTTATCAGCTGCTGGGGAGGACCTGGCTCTAATCATTTACTCAGTCCCTGGCGGTCTGTAATCTGACCTTGCACGCAGCCTGCTTCTGCGTCCTCCAACAGATAGACAGACCATGCCTAGCAACCTGATTTGAGGTAAAAGTAGGCAGTTCAGGGAACAAAAATGTGGAATTAAAGGGGTTCTGCACTTTCATATAACTGATCTATCCTCTGGATAGATCATCAGCTTCTGATTGGCAGGGGTCCAACACCCGAGACCCCTGCTGATCAGCTGTTTTGAGAAGGCAGCGGCACTCCAGCAGCACCGCTGCCTTCTCACTGTTTACCACCGGCCCACTGACGTCACGACCATGCTAGTTGATACTAGTCGTGACGTCAGTGAGAAGGCTGTGGCGCTGCTGCCTTCTCAAACAGCTGATTGGCGGGGGTCCTGGGTGTCGGACCCCTGCCAATCAGAAGCCAGAGGATAGATCAAAGTGCAGAACCTCTTCAGGGTTGGGGGCAATTGAATACACAGTGAAAAGTTGAAATAGGGCCACCAAGGTGATATTAAAGGGAACCTGTCACCAGCCCATGTCACACAAAATCCCGGTGACAGGTTCCCTTTAATCACCACAATCCAATACTCTCTCTCTCTTCCCTCCCCCCCCCCCCCCCCCCATGGAAGTCAGTACATGGCCAAGCCCAATGCATAACTACTACCTCCTGCAAACTAAATAGGTGAAAGAATCATGAAAAACCTAAAATGAAACTTTATTAAAATATATAATGCAGAATTGAACACAGTCTCCTCAGTTATTAAATCTGACTTTTGTGATCTTCCACCTATTGGAAGGAAAGGTTCTCTCTTTCGGAAGTCCATTTGAAAGGTTCAGAAAATACTCGGGCAGACTTCCTAAGCCGGCACAGGATCAAACAGGGGGATTGGTGCCTTTTGTCAAGAAGTTTTCAACCAAATAGTGCATCTATGGGCGGTCCCCTCAATATACCGGCTTCCAGATAGAACAAGAAATGCAATCGTTTTTTTTAACCTCAACCCAGCGTTTGTTTTTTTTTTGCAAATCTGACATGTCACTTTGTGGTAATAACTTTGGAACGCTTTTACTTATCCAAGCCATTCTGAGAGTGTTTTCTCATGACATCATAAATTTGAGTCAATATATTTCACCTTTATTTATGAAAAAAACAAAAAACACATTTACCAAAAATTATGAAACATTCTCAATTTGCAAAATTTTTATTTCTCTGCTTTTAAAACAGAAAAAGTGATTCCTCATAAAATATTACTTAACATTCCCCATATGTCTAATGTTGGCATCATTTTGTAAATGTTTTTTTTTTTTTTTTTTTAGGACATTAGAAGGCTTAGAATTTAAAAAGCAATTAACATCTTGAAGAATTTTTTTTTTTAAAGGACCAGTTGAGGTCTGAATTCACTTTGTGGGGCTTACATAGTGAAAAAAAAAAACAAATCACCCCATTGTAGAAGCTACACCCCTCAAGTTACTCAAAACTGATTTTAAAGTTTAACATCCTTTGTGTTCCTCAAGTATCCCCATACAGTAAATGGGATCACTGCATGTAAATGCAGCACTTTCCCGCCACTGACTAGCAGGCAATTGTAGGGAAGGAATGCTTCCTTCCCAGTAATTGCCTGCTCCATTGGCCTGTGTAAACCCACCCCAACACCAGGATTCTGAGCTACAACACAATGACCTGATCTACAGGCCCCACACACGTGTCCATCTCTCTCTGTGCCGAGTCATCGCTGGTGCTCTGTGATCCTCCGGGCGACCGGTCTGAAGCACCATTGGTCTGAAGTCCCTTGAAGAGACCAGTATGTATTTTACTCGCTTATATAACACAATGACATATTCCACTGCGCTTTATAGACATTAGCACCACTCGCTGTCTTCTATGTAGCTCACAATCTAGATTCCCTGTCTTTGGAGTGTGGGATGAAACCTATGCAGGAGAACATACAAACTCCATGCAGATGTTGTCCTTGGTTGGATTCGAACCCAGAACCTCAGGAATCCTCACAACATGCAGGGTCCTGCCACTCATGTTGTACCCATCTTGTCACTGCTCTATTGATGTTCGCATTAAAATGCATACAAGACCCTTTTGTCCTGCCTAATAGATGAATTATTCCATGCTTCAGAAGACAAGTCCCAAGTCAGATCCTTGATCACAGGAATTGGGTGGCATTCGAATCAGACTTCCGTACCTCATTCTTCCTCCGACTCGTCTTGTGTGTCTGGGATTCCCATAGCTTTTTCCTAAAAGAAGATTAATGTTAGGAGATGTTTGTGTTATTCAGATCATCTTTGACAGCCCCCACCCAAATCCCTTCACATCTATGATCGGCATTGTGCCTGAGGTAGTCTAAATGGCACAGTTTCTAAGCCAAATCCCAGACTAGGTCCAGAACACAGAAGAGGCACATTTTTCCATTATACTTTATTTTTGTAGGCTCCACTCCTGGTTTTGGAGAAATATACACAGTGGTGGTTACAATGTAGATCCAAGGCACACCTATGTAGAGCAGCTTGGAAGTATATCCCAGACTGCTGTGCAGGACTGGAGCCAGCGATAACTCCACTTGCATTAAGGGGTCACTAACTTTTCAAAAAAAAAACACTTTCAGACAAAGCATGGCAGGTGCAGTATCACTTCTTGTTGTGCTCTGCACCTTCAGCGTGCATCGGCTCGGTTACGCTTTTGCAGATTGCGGAGAATGGATCTTACATACTTCCAGCCCCGGTGCAGGTAGCTCTGAGAAGCACTGCTGCACCTGTGCTTTGCTTGAAGACTTAGAGGTTATCCAGGAAGAGATATTTATGACTTATCCTCTGGATTGGTCATCAGTATCAGATCTGTGGGGGTGCGACCTGCAGGACCCCGCTGATCAGCTATTAGGAGAGGTTTTGAGCGCAGCAGCCTCTTCCTAGGCCAGCAACATCGCTCATGTGGCCTAACTGCAGCTCTGCCCCATTCAAGTCAATAAGGGCCGTTTCACACAAGCGGAACCTGTGCATGTCTGCAGCGTGAATGAGAGCCAAGCCGCGCTCTGGACAGCAGAGACACAGAGCAGTAACAGGACTGATAATGCTCCGTGCCCCTCTGATCTTTTTACTACAAAATCACAGCGAGAAAGTGGTCACCGTGATTTTGTAGTAAAAAAAAAAAAGTCAGAGAGGCAAAGAGCGTCATCAATCCTGTTAATGCTCCATGTCTCTGCTTTCCAATGCGGGGCTTGGCTCTCATTCACGCTGCGGCTGACACGCACGGGATCCGCTTGTATGTAACAGTCCTAAGGCTGAGCTGCAATACCAAACACTGCCACTATACGTTGTACAGCGCTGTCCTAGGAAAGCTGCCAGGAGCCTGCATTGCCCACCAGAGCTCCAGTAAGTGCAGCGGCTCCCTCAAACTGCAGATTGGCAGGGATGCAAGGACTCAAATCTCAGCTGATGTGATAATGACCTCTCCCGAGGCCAAGTCATCATTATTTCCCGGATAACGCCTTTAAATCCACTTCCAGTCTCAGCAAGACTCGGGCTTCACCCATGCCTCACACTGCCTGCCATGTGGAGTCGTTAGACCATTTCCTCTCTGAGATTTGCTGTTCTACAACAGCTCCCTCTGGTGGCTGGGCTTACCCATCCTCCTTGCTGCTGTATCCACTGGCTGTAATTTTCCTTTAGATATCTGGCTCCAAACCCAAACATCCGGTTCATGGGATGACTGTCTAAAGCGGTGAGTTTGGTGGTGGCATGGATGCACAGCGCAATCTTACTGGTCTGCTGTATGTCCTCTGGTTCTGAGGCAGGTATCATCTGCGACACATAAGCCTCAGTAAGCTTCTGAAAGAAACTGTAAGACCAGTTTGCCTGAAGTCTCTGCTCTTGGACAATCTGAAGAGGGAAGAAACAAAAATAAATAAAAATGTATAAGAGCACCACCTACAGGCTGGCCAGTACCACTGCACCTCCTCAATAATACAAGGCTGCTCCTCTAAGATCTGGAGATTACATCTGCAATAGCATCATCTGCTGGCTGCTTAATGGCACTACACCTCCTCAATTACATAGAAAATGCATATGTAACTGACTATACTGCATCTCCTCAATGATGTTAGGGGTGGGAAACCTATGGCTCCCGGGGATCAATTCATGTGGCCTCCGGCCCCCTGCCAGAACACAGTAAAAATGCTAATGACCGCTTCCATTATGAGAGCGGTCATTAGCATGAAGGAAGCAAGGGAGGTGAGAACAGCACTGCACTGGCTATGCTCACCTTCCCTGGTCTTCTGCCCCGTGGATGATGATTAATAACAAACATACATATCAAAATGGCAGAGGGGGGGTTGACTTGAGTCATCTACTGATCATCAGATCAATAGAGCTGCAGGAATAAACAACATCAAAATGTCTGGTGGTGTAAATGATGGGGGGGGGGGTCTGATAGGGGCTGATCTGAGGCCAATTTAAAGTGGGGAATGTCTGATCTGAGGTTGGGAGGAGTCTGATGGGGGTGTGATCTGAGGCTGGGGAGGGTCTAATGGGATCTGATGGAAGGGGGGGGCACATTTGAGACTGAGAAAGGGACAAAAGCAGGGAAAGTGGCAGAGTGAAAGGTGGGTGAACCCCTCTGTAGACCCCCCCTAGGTTCAGCTTGGCTGCCATTAATGCCAAATAAAGAACAAATATTCTGAACTTAAAAATTAGACTGCTACGTGTGGTCAAAATGGCACCTGTACTATATGTAATATATATAGTGAAGGCGCCATGTTGTGCTGCAAAAATACAGCGCTCTAGGTTTTTAAAAAAAATTGAAGCGCAATTTGTAAATGGCCCCCGAACAATGTTACAAATATCCTATTGGCCCTCGGCAGCAAAAAGGTTCCCTACCCCTGACATAGGGCTCTTGTATACTATGTGTATTCTCTCTGAGGACACTTCCCAGTGATATGGATGTTACATCTGTAGTACCATAACCAGCAGGCAGGGGTCTTTCAGTCTTTATGGAACAAGGATACTCCGGATTATTGGAACTACAGAGTCTGCCTGAGGAGTGCTGCACTGCATGAGCATATCAATCTATGATATACCGTAATACAAAAAGCTGTGATTTTCTTTCCAGTGTTTGGATAGGAAATCCTAGCTGACTGATGCAAAGCTCCCAAATACCCGAGTCTATGCCATTCCTTGTACGTTATATATTATCATGGAGCAATAATCACCTCTTTATTCATCTTGTCGCCTTCTGCTCTCAGAATCTCCACAATATCTTTAATTAAATCCTCTTCACCTGAAGAAGAGAACCAGACCATGCCATTAGCTGCCAGTGTGGTACAGGAGGCAACGTGTGCCATTTTTCTTAAAACATAGTTTTATTGACACCACCAACTATCTAGACCTTCACTACAAACTGCTAGCAATTCCTTCATCTTGATTGAAGTCTTATCCTGGCCGGGCTGCACACCAAGGCCGCACATGAGCCCTGGGACTTCTTCCTGGCAATTATACTATACTGGCCAGGAAGAGATTACCATAGCGCATGCGCAGCCTCGGCATGCGCTTTCGGGACTGCGTGTGGCCGGCTGGGAGAAGAGAAGACGTAGTCTGCGCAAGCGTGGCCACCGAGATTCCTGAGAAGAGCGGTGGCCGTAACCAGGGGAGACGGAAGACAGTCAGGTAAGTAAGTATATGTTTATTTCCTTCTAAGGGGTGGGAATTAGTTAAATATATTTAGAAAAATGATCACTGTTAAATAACTAACAGATTTAACAGTGATCATTAAGATGGGAATACCCCTTTAAATAAATAATTTTCAAATGCACAATGGAAGATTCTCCACCAAACTCCTTAAATGCACTACACATTAATGAATCCATAATGAAGTCCACACTACGATGGTATTACACCCCAGACAGATCATGCCATGGAAGTGACTTTCAATGGGTCCGTTAAACTCGGAAAATGCACTGTTGTTCATCCGCGGACCCATTCAAGTCAATGGGTCAGTGAAAAAACACGGATGCACACAAGATTGTCATCCGTGTCAGTGATCCGTGTCCGTAGGCTACTTGCATAAAAGCTTTTTCAGAGCAGAGTTTTCACTTCGTGAAAACTCAGATCCGACAGTATATTCTAACATAGAGGTGTTCCCATAGTGATGGGGACGCTTCTAGTTAGAATATACAACGAACTGTGTACATGACTGCCATCTGCTGCCTGGCAGCACCCGATCTCTTACAGGGGGCTGTGATCTGCACAATTAACCCCTCAGGTGCCGCACAGTTCTTAGTATATTCTAACTTGAAGTGTCCCCATCACCATGGGAACGCCTCTGTTAGAATATACTGTCGGATCCGAGTTATCACGATCTAACTCAAATCTAATGGTATATTCTAACATAGAGGCGTTCCCATGGTGATGGGGACGCTTCAAGTTAAAATATACCCTGACTTTACATTGAAAGTCAATGTGGGACGGCTCCGTTTGCAATTGCACCATATTGTGTCAACGTCAAACGGATCCGTCCCCATTGACTTGCATTGTAAGTCAGGACGGATCCGTTTGGCTCCGCACGGCTAGGCGGCACCAAAACGACTTTCCTTCATGTCCGTGGATCCTCCAAAAATCAATGAAGACGCACGGAAGAAAAAAAACGGACATGGATCACAGAACTACGGAACCCGTTTTTGCAGACTGCAAAAAAATAAAAAAAATAAAATAAAAAAAAGTGTGCATGAGGCCTATGGGAACACTGGTCCAAATCCAAGTATTGTTCTTTTACATAAACTCTTTAAATATGCATAAAAAAAAATAAAAATAATAGTGGAATTGAAGACATGAAACTGTACCTTCATTGTAACCTCATATGTTTATTTGCTCTATTTCAGTATTGTATAAATTATATGCTGGTACTGCGCTACCAATAATGCATATTGTAACCTTTCTAAAAACTCAATAAAAATTGTTGTTTAAAAAAATAAACAAAATTTGTTCCAACACTGTACGGAGCAGGAGTTCCGTACAGTATTAGAATGAATTCTCTCCTACGAGCCAAAATTATTGCTTGTCTTGAGACTTCACATAATAACTTCATAAATTTGTACTGAAAAAAAAAAAAGAAAAAAAAAAAATACATTTCCCAAACTCCGTTTTGGTTCCAAGTGGTACCTTGGAACAGAAAAAACAGTTTGGAAAATGTCTTTTTTTTACAGTACAAATTTATGAAGTTATTATGCGAAGCCTCAATAACTTCGGCTCATCGGAGCCAATACATTCTAATACTGTACGGAGCTCCTGCTCCTTACAGTATTAGAATTAAGTTTTATGCGAATTGACTTTGGATGTTTCCTCCGAAGTCAATTCACTCATCCCTAGTCACATGGAACATGTTTGTGGAGGATTTTATTTTTTTCATTAAAAAAAAAATATATATTTTTAAAAAAATATAAGATTCACTTTCCCCATGTGCTTCACAATACACCGATCAATCTCTATACCTCTGCTTCCTCTCACACAATATATTATAAAGTTGTCTGCCTGCAGCCACCATTAGGGGGAGCTCAATGTAAATGAATGTATACAGCTACTATTGAACTCAATTGAACTAGGCTCCCCCTAGTGGTTGCTGCATGAAAATGCTGTATTTTTCAGTCAGGAATCAGGAAGCTTTCAAGGACCTCCCCAAGTGCCCCATAGCAGTCACGTGGTCTGCTTCCATGCAGAGTATGCCACAGTAGAGCATTCAGCTTATATGTATGGGCCAAATGATAGCTAAAGTAGCCACTGTCCTGCCCCTTCACAGATCTTAAGATAGGAGGGGGGGGGGGGGACTCTATATTCTGTGACATCTGGGATGATGTTGGGAGTTGTATATATGGTCCAAGTGGTTGATCAGTCTAACCATCTGCACCAGTGGCATCCACCTATTAAGACCAGCTCTTACCATCTCCGTCATGCTGGATGCTGGGCAATCGCTTCAACCCCCTGAATGTTGAATTCTCGTGATCTTGCTTTTCCAGTCCCTGGACAATGGATTTTAGTCTCTGGACGATTTCTCTGAAGCGCGCGTCATCCGGATTCTCTGCAAACAGGTAACAATAGAGGAATTAGAAGCAACAAGAGAAGTAGTAGTTAGTAGTGTGTGGATGTCATGTGGACATGGCTTGCCGCTCTTGTACCAACCATAGTAGGGACAAACTTAATGGGGATAACATACACAAGGCATCAGGGTTAGGCTACTTTCACACTAGCGTTCGGGCGGATCCGTTCTGAACGGATCCGCTCATAATAATGCAGACGGAGGCTCCGTTCAGAACGGATCCGTCTGCATTATTTTAGCATATAACAGCTAAGTGTGAAAATAGCCTCGTACGGATCCGTCCAGACTTTAAATGTAAAGTCAATGGGGGACGGATCCGCTTGAAGATTGAGCCACATTGTGGCATCTTCAAACGGATCCGTCCCCATTGACTTACATTGTAAGTCTGGACGGATCCGCACGCCTCCGCACGGCCAGGCGGACACCCGAACGCTGCAAGCAGCGTTCAGCTGTCCGCCTGTCCGTGCGGAGGCGAGCGGAGCGGAGGCTGAACGCCGCCAGACTGATTCAGTCTGAGCGGATCCGCTCCATTCAGACTGCATCAGGGCTGGACGGCTGCGTTCGGGTCCGCTCGTGAGCTCCTTCAAACGGAGCTCACGAGCGGACCAGCGAACGCTAGTGTGAAAGGAGCCTTATATGTTGGTTCGGTCCCCGAGAAACCAAGACAGCTTTCCACACATGGCCACCTATGGCTATGACTTCCAGTCCCCAGTTACAAACAGAGGTGTAAGGGCCGTATGCGTTTTGTGGATCCGCAAAACACTGATACCGGCCGAGTGCATTTCACATTTTGCGGAACGCACGCGGCCAGCCCTATGATAGAAATGCCTCTTGTCCACAATTTCATACAATAGGTCTGCTGTCCGCATCTTTTTCGGCCCCATTGAAATGAATGAGTCTGCATTCGTTCAGCAAGACAAAATTTACGGTTGTCTGAATGAGCCGTAATTGTGGAAATAAGTAAAATACCATGCAGACCGAAAATACCCCCCTGTATAGCGAGATATCTGACCAGCATTAAGCATCTGCTTTTGGGAGAATTGTGGTCCCCTAAGCACAGGGGCCCCTGATATCCTGATGAACAAGGTTTCATCTTGTAATAAAAGCGTTTTACCTACCGTCTGAACGGAATTTGATATCTTCCTTGTCTCTTGGTGGCTGCAGACACTTTGGGAACAAACCCCAGTGCCGCCTACTCTTTTTCTTTTTTGGGGTGGCCAAGGGGCCATTATCAACTTTGTGTCCTTTCCCATTAGAGGTGGCAGCACCTTTCTTCTTTTTCCCTTTCTTTTTAAGAGAGTTTGTGTGTCCTTCCCCATTGGAGGTTTCAGCCTCTCTCTTCTTTACAGGAGTCTGGCTCATCAGGTCTTGGAATTTACTGTTGGGCAAAGTACGCTGTGCATATACCATCAACACCCGGAACTCAGTACTGTCCTCCTCCTGGAGAGGAACCTCGTCCAAAGCTTCATCCTGCACAGAGACCATGGCTGCCAAGAGACAATAAAACTGATAAGCCACCTCACAGGAAGACTGCACAACCAGGAGGTAGCATTATAGTAGTTATATGCCTGTACATAGGAAGCGGTTATTTTTTCTATTCGGATTCTTTGAAAATGAAATAAAGTTACTCCATGTGTTTTATCCAGTGGTTGGATTCAGCTTTTTCCTGCTACTATAATTAACTGCCTCCTATGTACAAGGATATAACTACTATAATACTGCCTCCTATGTACAGGAATATGACTACTATAATACTGCCTCCTATGTTCAAGAATATAACTACTATAATACTGCCTCCTATGTACAAGGATATAACTACTATAATACTGCCTCCTATGTACAGGAATATGACTACTATACTACTGCCTCCTATGTACAGGAATATAACTACTATAATACTGCCTCCTATGTACAAGGATATAACTACTATAATACTGCCTCCTATGTACAGGAATATGACTACTATACTACTGCCTCCTATGTACAAGAATATAACTACTATAATACTGCCTCCTATGTACAAGTAAATAACTACTATAATACTGCCTCCTATGTACAAGTAAATAACTACTATAATACTGCCTCCTATGTACAAGGATATAACTACTATAATACTGCCTCCTATGTACAGGAATATGACTACTATACTACTGCCTCCTATGTGGACCACCAAGTAACAGCACGAAAAAGCAGAATCTAGCCTCTGGATAAAACACATGGAGTAACTTTATTTCATCTTCAAAGGATCCTAATAGGAAAACTGCCACACCGTGACACTACAGCTTTCTTGTGATGCATTTTGTGTGGAAATCCCACACTTTGTTGTAGTGATACGAGTCACAAGAAAGCTGTAGTGTCACTGTGTCCGTTTTCCTATTTGGATCATTTGAAGATGAAAGAAAGTTACTTCATGCGTTTTATCCGGTGGCTGGATTCTGCTTTCTCCTGCTGTTACTTGGTGGTCCACATCACTTCCATGCTCCGAGATTCCTGCTTAAGCTGGCCGTGATTTCTGAGTATATGCTGCAGTATTATAGTAGTTCTATTCTTCTATATAAAAAAAAAAAAGAGGCAATACGATAGTAAACTGACGAACAAAGTTTATTCCAGCCTCTGGATAAAACAATGGAATCCTTTATTGAAGAATTGTCCTATAATCCAGGTATGCAAGACACATAGGGGGTCATTTATCAAACTGGTGTAAAGTAGTGCGTAGGGCTTAGTTGCCCAAAGCAACCAATTATCCACCCATCATATTTTTGGACAGCTCCTTTGGAAAATGAAAAGGTGGAACCTGATTGGTTGATATTGGCAAGCCAGTTCGACTTTACACCAGTTTAATAAATGACCCGCGTAGCACACAAAAAAATAAATAAAAATGCACCTCCAGTGGAACGTTTCGGAGGATGAAATTAACTTTTTTCGTCAGTTTGCACTTTTTCATGCCTGCAACCTCTTTGGAGCTAGCCGTGATTATTTATTTGCAGTATTATAGTAGATATATTCTTGTACATAAGAGACAGTATTATAGTAGTTATACTCTTGTACATAGGAGGCAGAATTATAGTAGTTATATTCTTGTACATAGGAGGCAGTATTATAGTAGTTATATTCTTGTACATAGGGGCAGTATTATAGTAGTTATATTCTTGTACCTAGGCAGCAGTATTATAGTAGTTATATTCTTGTACATAGGAGCAGTATTACAGTAGTTATATTCCTGTACATAGGAGGCAGTATTATAGTAGTTATACTCTTGTACATAGGAGGCAGAATTATAGTAGATATATTCTTATACATAGGAGGCAGTATTATAGTAGTTATATTATTGTACATAGGAGGCAGTATTATAGTAGTTATATTGATGTACATAGAAGGCAGTATTATAGTAGTTATATTGATGTACATAGAAGGCAGTATTATAGTAGTTATATTCTTATACATAGGAGGCAGTATTATAGTAGTTATATTCCTGTACATAGGAGGCAGTATTATAGTAGTTATATTGATGTACATAGGAGGCATGATTAGGGTACAGCTACACGACAACATTGCACATAAGGATTGTCAATGGTATCCGAGCAGGATATGGTGCAATGTAACAGTCTAAACCTATCTGGAAAATAATCTAGACTTTGTGGGTTTCGTGTCGTAGTTCACAAGTCGGATGAAACTTTTGCTTCATTAACTTTAATGTAAGTCGCATGCGACTCGGCTGTGTTTTCACGGTCAAATCAGTTATAAAATAGTCATGTGACAGCAAGTTACAGACAAGTCAGACATATGTTTGGGTGACATGCCTCAGTGTAGCTCTACCCTTCTAGGAGGTTTCCCAGCTTTCCTACATAAAGTATTGTGTAACTGGCCGGACGGGTTCTGTGGGTTTTCTGCAGATAGGTAAAAGACAACTCTCTATGTAAATAAGATCTTTCGCCTCCAATAAAAGGACTAACCCTTGATAAATCATCAGTAAAGTTGCAACTCTGGGTATCAAATCGAAACTGGAAATTAGGAGCGAGCATGAGTCAGCCACCGGAGGATAGCTAATAAGTAGTCACTTATCTTGTGTTGCCATGTCTGCTGCAGGAGGAAGACTTTTTATAATGGCCGATCATGTGAGAGTAACCCTTCTGAACTCAGTGGGGGTCATTTACAAAGACTGGCTTTTCACAACAATATTTGTTTTCCCTTTGCGGTGGAAGGGGATGGATGCGCACCTAGTCATGTCAGGCACATCCTCCAGCGTGTGCGCCTGTCGTTTCTTTTGCCCAATTTTACACCTAAAACTGGTGTAAATGTAAGTAAATATGCCTGGGCCGATGGCACAGCCCTGGCCTGGCTCCCACTGCCTCCTCATCACTCCCAAGTGGATAAAAATATATATTCACCTGCCTATACCAATCTAAAGTGCCTACTAGGGGGTATTCACCTGCCTATACCAATCTAAAGTGCCTACTAGGGGGTATTCACCTGCCTATACCAATCTAAAGTGCCTACTAGGGGGTATTCACCTGCCTATACCAATCTAAAGTGCCTACTAGGGGGTATTCACCTGCCTTGGTGTTTTCATGTCAAAAGTATAACAAACTGAAAGTTATCCTAGTGACTAACCTCAGAATAAGGCCTCTTGCACACGACTGTATGCCCTCAGATATACGGGCCATATGTCCCAAAGCGACATTGATAGTGTGCACGGGAGCGCACAGCATCATAGATTACAATGATGCTGTGGACGTCAGGCCGCCAGCGGGTATATTGTCATAAGAGCTCGGGACAATAGCTCTGCGGGCGGCCTGACGTGCACAGCATTAGTGTAATCCATGATGCTGTGTGCTCCTGTGCGCACAATGTATGCCGCTCCGGGACATACGGCCCGCTCACAGACTGTATATCTCGGAGGGCATACGGTCGTGTGCAAGGGCCCTAACTGGTTGAATAAATCCCCCCCACAGGCATGGGACCAGTTCCCTCAGGTTGTTAAAATTACAGTGGCAGACGGAGATGAGCGCTTCCATTCCATAGTTTAGCTCCTCAGGCTTTTAAAAAGTTGGGAGGGAGGTGTGTGTAGTGTATACATGGTGTATGTATATGTAAATATATTTTGTGATACTGCGCGCCCGCCGTTGAGTAGGAAACCTGTTACATTTTAATACCACCCCTGCCTTCCCAACCTCCTTGAGAAGTTGAGGTGCAGTCAAAACCACATTTGAAAAATAAAAATAAAAAAATTGGCTGTATGTTTTCTTACCGGTCATCTGTAAACTTCTAAAATTACCATATTGCAGCATCAAATATTAACGGCACCTTAACATCTACATGTGATTAGACCCTAAGGCTGGGTTCACACCTGAGCGTTTTACAGCGCAAAACGCTCAACAAGGAGAAACCAATACTTCCCTATCGGCATGGTTCTCACCTGGGCGTTTTACAGCGCGTACGATCGTGCTGTAAAACGCCCGACGCCCCAAGAAGTACATGAGCTTCTTTGGGGCGTCTCGTCACGCGTTCCCGTACATAGACTTTCGGGAACGCGCGACAATGGGTGTTCGCTTGTCTCTGTATGCGCGATTGCAAACGCCGGTACAATCGCGCATACAGAGCGCTCCTTTCAGAACGCTCAGATCTGAACCCAGCGTAAAGGAGTAGTCCAGGATACAGATATTGACTAACTATCCTCAAACGACCCCTCAAAACAGCTGAACGTGGGGGAGCTGGGAGTCAGACTCCGGCTTATCTGCTATTGATGACTTATCCTGACCATAGGTCATCAATACCTCTAGCCTGAACCCCTTTAATCATCTTTTGTACAGTTTGTTCATTTTAGAACTGGGTTTAATTGTGGTGGCCACCATGTGAAGGCCGCAAACTCGTCCACCTTAGGGTCCATTCACACGTCTGTAGTGCGTTTTGAGGATCCGCAAACCACAGACAGCAGCAATGTGCGTTCCGCATTTTGCGGACCGCACATTGACGGCACTAATAGAATATGCCTATTCTTGTCCGCGATTGCGGACAAGAATAGGACGTGTTCTAATTTTTTTTTTTTTCGGGAACGGAAATGCGAACCCTGAAGTGCGGGTCCGCATTTCCAGAGCCGGGCCGCACATAGAAATGAATAGGTCCACAATTCCGTTCCACAAAATGCGGAACGAAATTACGGACGTGTGGATAGGGCCTAAGGTGATCAGCAGCCTCACACGTTTATGTGCATTACATCCTTTAATTCACAAATCATGCGGCCGCTGAATCGCTGTGGAAACCCAGTCCAGGGGTCCCATAATTAGCAGAATGAACATTGCCTGTAGTTAGGTTGTCCAAAAAGTACCAGTCAGGGGGGTGGATGCGTGCTTGGATTTATGATAACTGTAGGGCTCATGCACACAAACGTATTTTCATTCCGTGTCCGATTAGGACTGTTCTTTTAGAGGCCAGCTGTTCCGTTCTACAAAAAAAACGAATGCAGATGGATGTCATGTGTATTTTTGGCGGATCCGTTTTTGCGGACTGCAAAATACATACGGTGGTGTGCATGAGCCCTTACATTTGAATTCCTGTGGTCTGATCCGGCATTACAACTGTTCACCTCTGGATCCCTATTGACTATAATGGGATCTGGCAATGATCCACCCACTTTTCCAGCATAAATCCCAAGTTTTGGCCAGACAAATGCACCGTTTTTTTGTCCAGCCGACATTTTTGCCGGATCTGCTTGAGATAGGAATCAGGCCCATTTTGTGGGGAAAAAAAAAAGTTCAGACCTAAGGACACCAGTTGCCATAGGCTGCCTCTACTATCCAATGATGTGATGGAGGTGATTTTTTAAAGGAGGTTATCTATGTTGCACTGCGATCCTGTGTGGCGGCCACTTCATTGGGCACATGATTCTAGCCTGTGGTCGTAATTCGCAACGCATGTGCGAGTCTGAATCTCTAGCCACAGTGCTAGTGAGAGATTCAGATTTACACATGCGGGTCCTAACTCCAGGCCAGCGCCCAATGTACGGCACGTGATCGCATCGCAACCCAGATAACCACTTTAAGCATTATGATATTTCACGCATAGTTGTAGTTTAAGAGTGTCCCCACATGCGGAAGATGTCATCACAGGAAGTTTTGCAGCTAAAAGTCTGTTCCATTTGCATGAAAGGAGCTTTTACAATTCCTTGTGCCGTTTATAGGCACTGGGGGGAAGGGGGGGGGGGGTCATTTACCAAGACCAACTTTTTACGCCAGTCTTAGGCCTCTTTTAACACAAACTATATGGATTGTGTTCAAGAAAAAAAAATACTGACGGTTTTGCACGCAAGTCCAGTCAGTTTTGTCTCCGATTGTGTTGTGCAAGTTTGCGCTGCGAATGCGTTGTGTCGTCCAAGTTTATTTAGCGCGGGTACAATCAGTTTTGGAATGCGTTTTTCAATCACATGAAAAAATAAATAAAAACCCTGAAGAACAATCTACATCTCCCCGCAACCATCATTGGAAAATGCATTGCGTTTTTTTCACACAAGCCCCTTTAACCGCTAAAGAACCAGAGCTACGTGAAAAATGCTGAATACAGAACATGCTGCGATTTTTCCTAAACGCAGAAATGATGCGTGAAAAATTATGTTCATGATCACAGATCCATTAAAGGGAACCTGTCACCGGGATTTGGGGTATAGAGCTGAGGACATGGGCTGCTAGATGGCCGCTAGCACATCCGCAATACCCAGTCCCCATAGCTCTGTGTGCTTTTATTATGTATAAAAACCGATTTGATACATATGCAAATTAACCTGAGATGAGTCAGAGCTTGAAGATATGACTCTCTGGTCACACAAGTAAGATATGACTCTTGTGTTAATTTGCATAAAAAGGCGGGAAGTACAAAAATCCATAATACTTATTGAATTCATCTGCAAATTAAATTAAAAAAAAAAAAAAAGTGTAATTTATATGTTTAGGGTAATGCAATAAACATTTAGAAACGCGGTTCCCTTTAAGGCTACATACACAGGGCAGTGAAAAATGGCCGTGTGGCCGCTGTCTAAGTAAAGTCCGTCACACGGCCATTTTTAGCACCAGTGAAAGTCTATGGGGCTATTCACATGGTTGTTCTTCTAACGGCCAGTCAATACCATCCGTCCAAAAATAAGACATGTCCCATTTTCATGGCCGGACAGACGGACCTTCGGCAGGTCCCGTTCTGTGAAGAGGGAAGAGACTGCTGCAGCGCACTGTGGCTGCGAGACACTATGGGGGCAATATATAAACCATGGGGGGAATTGTAAAGCTGGGGGTCAAAAAAAAAAACAAAAAAAAAACAAAACACACCACTATGGGGGGACAATATTTAAGATGGGGCCCTACAATGGGGGCATTATTAAAGCTAGGGGCAGTTCAAAAAAAAATAAAAAATTTATAATAATAATAATAATAATAATAATAATAATAATAATAATATACACTGCAGGGGACAATTTATTTATTTAGCAAGGGGCATTATTAAAAGCTGGGGGCAATTAAAAAAAATAAAATCCTACAGTACGGGGGACATTATTTTAGCTGGGGGCCTACCGTCCTGTGGGTGTTCTCAGAAGGGCGGGTCAAATGCATCCATTTTTCATGTCCATTTTTTAACAGACATGAAAAACGGACACAAAACAGACACGACCAGAAAATGGATGCGCACCCTGATGCAAAACGGCCATAAAAAAAACTGACAAGGTGTCCTTTTTGATTTACTCCTGTTCGGCTGATTTATGCACCTGGTCATAAATTAGGCGAATCTATGGCAGTCCGTGCCCCTGGCATAAGAACTACCCCACCCACTGGCTGAAGCAGTGTTTTTGCCAGCAGTTCCACCTGTGTCTAGGCCCTAATGTTAGTGTACTTGCTGGGGCCGCAGTCCTGGCCCCTGTCACACCCAGCTGGGTAAACAGGTAGTTGCAGTGGTACAAAAAAAAAAAAAGAAAAAGAAAAAAGGGAACTTGCAAAAGTTTCTACCACTTAATAAATATGTGCTGCTATTCTGGGCTGCGATCCCGAAACAGCCCCCGCCCTCGTCACCACCTACCGCTGTCACCCTAAGATCTACCGTCAAAGTGCGTCCTATAAAAAGTGTAGGACCCCAGGGTCAGGCTGAGCTGAGGGGGTCTCAGAATTAACCCACCGGTGAGGGCACAGTCCGCACCACTTACCTGCTGCTTCCTGAGAACTTTGCCTCGTACACAGGAACGCTCCTTGAACCCAAATGGCTCCAGACGTGACTGATCGCTATATAATCGCCCCTCCCCCTCACTGGGCGTGTCCAATGTCAGAAGATAGTGAGTCAACATGACGAAGTCTGAAGTCAGGGAAAATCCAGGGACAAACCCGGCTACAACTGCCAAGAGTCAGGGGCCACACAGCCAGCAGCAGGAGGGTGGCTTGGATTTGGGCTCTGCCATTGCATCTAATGGCTGTGCTGTCACCCAACTGGAACCTGGATCCTGAATAGCAAATTGCCAAGGGTCTGGGAAAGCTGGGTGACAACCCCTGTGTGAGGGGTCTATCTAGTGGCTATCACCCAGCTTTCCCAGACTCAGGCAATGTTCACACTTCTGTCAAGTTTTTTTTTTTTTCTGTCTAAATAGGAGCAGAGGAAAGTAAATTGGCAAAACACATCTGGCATCTGTCGGACGCCATTCACTTATAATGGTTGGGTTATATGCCACTATGTCCTCATATGGTATAGAGGCTGGTTGTCAGCGGGAATAGCTGTTACTGTAGTATAAGGTGTGTGATCTCATGTCTGATCAGTGTAATTATATTACTATTATATTCAGTGATGTCAGTAACAGGGGGCGGGGCTGTGACAACCTCTCAGACATGATATAGAGGCTGGTTGTCAGCAGTAATAGATAGAATAGCTGTTACTGTAGTATAAGGTGTGTGATCTCATGTCTGATCACAATGTAATTATATTACTATTATACTCAGTGATGTCAGTAACAGGGGGCGGGGCTGTGACAACCTTTCAGACATGATATATAGGCTGGTTGTCAGCAGTAATAGATAGAATAGCTGTTACTGTAGTATAAGGTGTGTGATCTCATGTCTGATCACAATATAATTATATTACTATTATATTCAGTGATGTCAGTAACAGGGGGCGGGGCTGTGACAACCTTTCAGACATGATATAGAGGCTGGTTGTCAGCAGTAATAGATGGAATAGCTGTTACTGTAGTATAAGGTGTGTGGATCTCATGTCTGATCACAATGTAATTATATTACTATTATATTCAGTGATGTCAGTAACAGGGGGCGGGGCTGTGACAACCTCTCAGACATGGTATAGAGGCTGGTTGTCAGCAGTAATAGATGGAATAGCTGTTACTGTAGTATAAGGTGTGTGGATCTCATGTCTGATCACAATGTAATTATATTACTATTATATTCAGTGATGTCAGTAACAGGGGGCGGGGCTGTGACAACCTCTCAGACATGATATAGAGGCTGGTTGTCAGCAGGAATAGATGGAATAGCTGTTTACTGTAGTATAAGGTGTGTGGATCTCATGTCTGATCACAATGTAATTATATTACTATTATATTCAGTGATGTCAGTAACAGGGGGCGGGGCTGTGACTACCTCTCAGACATGATATAGAGGCTGGTTGTCAGCAGTAATAGATGGAATAGCTGTTACTGTGGTATAAAGTGTGTGGATCTCATGTCTGATCACAGTGTAATTATATTACTATTATATTCAGTGATGTCAGTAACAGGGGGCGGGGCTGTGACAACCTCTCAGACATGATATAGAGGCTGGTTGTCAGCAGGAATAGATGGAATAGCTGTTACTGTAGTATAAGGTGTGTGGATCTCATGTCTGATCACAATGTAATTATATTACTATTATATTCAGTGATGTCAGTAACAGGGGGCGGGGCTGTGACAACCTCTCAGACATGATATAGAGGCTGGTTGTCAGCAGTAATAGATGGAATAGCTGTTACTGTAGTATAAGGTGTGTGGATCTCATGTCTGATCACAATGTAATTATATTACTATTATATTCAGTGATGTCAGTAACAGGAGGCGGGGCTGTGACAACCTCTCAGACATGATATAGAGGCTGGTTGTCAGCAGTAATAGATGGAATAGCTGTTACTGTAGTATAAAGTGTGTGGATCTCATGTCTGATCACAATGTAATTATATTACTATTATATTCAGTGATGTCAGTAACAGGGGGCGGGGCTGTGACAACCTCTCAGACATGATATAGAGGCTGGTTGTCAGCAGGAATAGATGGAATAGCTGTTACTGTAGTATAAGGTGTTTGGATCTCATGTCTGATCACAATGTAATTATATTACTATTATATTCAGTGATGTCAGTAACAGGGGGCGGGGCTGTGACAACCTCTCAGACATGCTATAGAGGCTGGTTGTCAGCAGTAACAGATGGAATAGCTGTTACTGTAGTATAAGGTGTGTGGATCTCATGTCTGATCACAATGTAATAATATTACTATTATATACAGTGATGTCAGTAACAGGGGGTGGGGCTGTGACAACCTCTCAGACATGATATAGAGGCTGGTTGTCAGCAGTAATAGATGAAATAGCTGTTACTGTAGTATAAGGTGTGTGATCTCATGTCTGATCACAGTGTAATTATATTACTATTATATTCAGTGATGTCAGTAACAGGGGGCGGGGCTGTGACAACCTCTCAGACATGATATAGAAGCTGGTTGTCAGCAGTAATAGATGGAATAGCTGTTACTGTAGTATAAGGTGTGTGGATCTCATGTCTGATCACAGTGTAATTATATTACTATTATATTCAGTGATGTCAGTAACAGGGGGCGGGGCTGTGACAACCTCTCAGATATGATATAGAGGCTGGTTGTCAGCAGTAATAGATGGAATAGCTGCTACTGTAGTATAAGGTGTGTGTCATCTCATGTCTGATCACTATGTAATTATATTACTATTATATTCAGTGATGTCAGTAACAGGGGGCGGGGCTGTGACAACCTCTCAGACATGATATAGAGGCTGGTTGTCAGCAGTAATAGATGGAATAGCTGTTACTGTAGTATAAGGTGTGTGGATCTCATGTCTGATCACAGTGTAATTATATTACTATTATATTCAGTGATGTCAGTAACAGGGGGCGGGGCTGTGACAACCTCTCAGACATGAAATAGAGGCTGGTTGTCAGCAGGAATAGATGGAATAGCTGTTACTGTAGTATAAGATGTGTGGATCTCATGTCTGATCACAGTGTAATTATATTACTATTATATTCAGTGATGCCAGTAACAGGGGGCGGGGCTGTGACAACCTCTCAGACATGATATAGAGACTGGTTGTCAGCAGTAATAGATGAAATAGCTGTTACTGTAGTATAAGTTGTGTGATCTCATGTCTGATCACAGTGTAATTATATTACTATTATATTCAGTGATGTCAGTAACAGGGGGCGGGGCTGTGACAACCTCTCAGACATGACATAGAAGCTGGTTGTCAGCAGTAATAGATGGAATAGCTGTTACTATAGTATAAGTTGTGTGATCTCATGTCTGATCACAGTGTAATTATATTACTATTATATTCAGTGATGTCAGTAACAGGGGGCGGGGCTGTGACAACCTCTCAGACATGACATAGAAGCTGGTTGTCAGCAGTAATAGATGGAATAGCTGTTACTGTAGTATAAGGTGTGTGGATCTCATGTCTGATCACTATGTAATTATATTACTATTATATTCAGTGATGTCAGTAACAGGAGGCGGGGCTGTGACAACCTCTCAGACATGATATAGTGGCTGGTTGTCAGCAGTAATAGATGGAATAGCTGTTACTGTAGTATAAGGTGTGTGGATCTCATGTCTGATCACAGTGTAATTATATTACTATTATATTCAGTGATGTCAGTAACAGAGGACGGGGCTGTGACAACCTCTCAGATATGATATAGAGGCTGGTTGTCAGCAGTAATAGATGGAATAGCTGTTACTGTAGTATAAGGTGTGTCATCTCATGTCTGATCACTATGTAATTATATTACTATTATACTCAGTGATGTCAGTAACAGGGGGCGGGGCTGTGACAACCTCTCAGACATAATATGGAGGCTGGTTGTCAGCAGTAATAGATGGAATAGCTGTTACTGTAGTATAAGGTGTGTCATCTCATGTCTGATCACTATGTAATTATATTACTATTATATTCAGTGATGTCAGTAACAGGGGGCGGGGCGGGGCTGTGACAACCTCTAACAAAACACAAGGTGCATATTAAAATATATAACACTATATAACGACTAGGGTCTCTGCTGCCCATAAGACTCACCTACATTTTAGAGGAGAACAATAAGAAAAAAATCCGCCAGCCATCAGCCCCCTTGTCCGCCAGCCATCAGCCCCCCATGTCCGCCAGCCATCAGCCCCCCATGTCCGCCACTGATCAGACCCCATGTCAACCACCAGCACCCCATGTCAGCCATCAGACCCCCATATCAGCCACCAGCACCCCATGTCAGCTATCTGCCCCCCCATGTCAGCCACCAGCACCCCATGTCAGCCATCAGCCCCCCATATCAGCCATCAGACCCCATGTCAGCCAGCCATCAGACCCCATGTCAGCCACCAGCACCCCATGTCAGCCATCAGACCCCATGTCAGCCAGCCATCAGACCCCATGTCAGCCACCAGCACCCCATGTCAGCCATCAGACCCCCATATCAACCATCAGCTCCCCATGTCCGCCAGCCATCAGCCCCCCATGTCAGCCAGCCATCAGACCCCATGTTAGCCAGCCATCAGACCCCATGTCAGCCAGCCATCAGATCGCATGTCAAACACCAGCACCCGATGTCAGCCATCAGCCCCCCATATCAGCCATCAGACCCCATGTCAGCCAGCCATCAGACCCCATGTCAGCCACCAGCACCCCATATCAGCCATCAGACCCCATGTCAGCCAGCCATCAGACCCCATGTCAGCCAGCCATCAGACCCCATGTCAGCCACCAGCACCCCATGTCAGCCATCAGACCCCCATATCAGCCATCAGCTCCCCATGTCTGCCAGCCATCAGCCCCCCATGTCAGCCAGCCCAGACCCCGTGTCAGCCATCAGCCCCCCATATCAGCCATCAGACCCCATGTCAGCCAGCCATCAGACCCCATGTCAGCCACCAGCACCCCATGTCAGCCAACAGCCCCCCATGTCAGCCAGCTATCGGACCCCATGTCAGCCAGCCATCAGACCCCATGTCAGCCAGCCATCAGCCCCCCATGTCCGCCAGCCATCAGCCCCCCATGTCCGCCAGCCATCAGCCCCCGGTGTAATGGAAGTGCTTCATTAGTACCGCGTTAAAGACGGCCCGGCAAACAATCTTCCAGGGCCCAGTCCTGGGCTGCGGACAGGCGGTTGGTGACCACTGTTTTTTAGGACTGGGTCCCTATGAGGTCACAAGGAGAAGCTAGAGATCGGTAAACCCTGTAAGAGCAAGTATAAGCACTGGTTTAACACCACCGTATGTCGGTGGGATCCGCTGTCCTGGTCTGCATAGCACTGCCGGGTCGCATAGCATTATATTTATTTATGATGCTATGTAACCCTTAGAGGTCTGGAATGTACTGGATAACGCTGACCTTGAATGCTGTTAGTGTCATCCAATACATTACAGAACTGTAAGGGTTACATGGCATCATAAATCAATATAATGCTATGTGATTCCAGCAGAGCTCCTGCAAAACCAGCGCAATCCTATCAATGCACAGACTAGTAATAACCATTTCTGATCATAAATCATATAATCTATTATTTCACAAGACCAGTATTCACATCCAAATAGGGGATCAGCTCTCAACCTTCCCGTCAGTCCGTGACACTGCTGGCAGAATGATGAAACAATGGGACTCCCCCGGCCTAGGGGTTCGCTCAGCTGTCCCAAGGCACGCAGATTGACAAGGAGAGATTGCCGCCTATACTGCGCACGTTCTAGAAAAGGACGGCGATGTCCGTGCACGGCTCCTTACTGACATGTGGGTGATGGGCAGAGAGCGCTTAGCTGCTCCTTTCTGCTCCAAAGACATGTGGTAAAGTTAAAAAGAGGGGAAAATGGCACTGAATCAGTCTATAAGAGGTTAAAGGGCTTCTGTCACCCCACTAAACTATTATTATTTTTTTGGGGTACTTATAATCCTTATACTGCAATATATCTATACATTATGTTATTAATCATTTTCGTTCTGTAGATAAGGCAAAAAACATACTTTTATAATATGCTAATTACCTGTCTACCAGCAAGTAGGGCGGCTACTTGCTGGTAGCCGCCGCAAAAAAACGCCCCCTCCTCCTGTTGAATCAAGACAGGCGCGCGATTTTTTAAATGCAGACAGGGCCAGCCGGAGGAGGAGATCGCGCGCTGGCCCTGTCAATCAACAGGAGGAGGGGGCGTTTTTTTGCTGTTGCTACCAGCAAGTAGACGCCCTACTTGCTGGTAGACAGGTAATTAGCATATTATAAAAGTACGTTTTTTGCCTTATCTACAGAACGAAAATGATTAATAACATATGCAACACGCCAGACCTGCAGGGTATAGCGAAGTGAGGTCACGGTTATGGGCAATCGAGGGTTACTCACTGTACTGGAGAACCCTGGGCAGGCGCGTGGCAGTGAAGGAGAGGTAGACACGGTTCCTCTGGGGCACACTCTGTATGTAGGGACCAGGCCTGATGGTGGATGAGGTGCCCTGGATGTTACGGGTATTTTGAGTGCCTGGGGCAAGGTCCCTGTTGGATTTGTGACGCCAGTGCCTTTGACGGTGGCACACCGGTTGGTAGTTGGAATGATGGAGGTACACAGGTAGTATAGTGAACCAAACGTTACTTTACTGAACAGTCCAACTTTGTACAGCAGGTAGTACACAGTCTCTTAGAATCACAGTTTCACAAGTAGGCTTTCTTCACAGAATGGCAGGTAATAATTATGCAAGATACACACAGGGTAACTTCACAATGCACTCAGAAGCAGGTTGTACCTTTCCTCAGAAATAGCGTACACTGTTCTTTCTAGAACTCCTGTCTGGCTTTCTATCCCAAGGCCCGGATGCCTAAAGGGTGGCTTAAATCCTTGGTAATTATATCTTCCTCTGGTATTAGATTCTTGCTTTATTTTCTACTGCATCTGCCCATCAGGGTTACTTATCTTTCCCTGGGATGTTCTTACTTGTTAGGCGGATGACTGTGGGTTTCTCCCAGGAGGTTCTGTCCTGCAACTGGTGTGTCTCTACTGAGCTAATCCTAGCCTCAGGAGCTTCAGGTGGACGAAGTAACTCCTCTAGTCCCCTGGAATGAACTACTTCTCCCCTGTCTGGGCCTTCCTATATGTATCTAGGGCTCTCTAGCTCCCTCTAACGTCCGGGAGGCTAAACTACACCCTGACAGGCCTGACACCCAGCTAATACAGGGAAAAACAGGCACATGACATTCAATGCAATGAAACACATTAACCTGTGCAGTGCCCACCTTTACCTAGTGGGACACTACATACCCCCACGCTATAACGTTGCCCGTCCTCGGCGCAACATGGAGGGTCCGCCCATCTGGAAGCGGCAACCTGAAAGACAGATGAGAACATGCACATACAGTATTCACCACATTAACAATATAACAGTGGGCAAACAGGATCACTGACAGGAGTGGTGACAAGGGGCGTCGTTCTCTTCTCTCAGGATAATGTGAGGGAACAGGGGGCGCTGACCTGGCACAGCGTATCAATAAATACCAGGATAGTCCATAATAATACTTTAAGTGCAAATGGTCCATGATAGAACAGTAGAAGAAATGGAAATAACCATAAGTCCTTGGAGGCTCAAAGGATCACATGAGTCCATACCCAGGCTTGCAAAAGTTAAACAGGGGTTTCCCGTGAAGGGCTACCTGGGCCCATAATGTAGTCCCCAAACCTCACAGGTGGGTGCCCCCTGGTAGAACGGGTGGACCTTCTTACTGGCAGGGATTCCTCCTGCCCGGATTCAGGAAGGTCAGAGGAGCCCCCCGCCTCTGGAGCTTCTTCAGGAGGCTGAGGGCTAACAGGAACAGGAGCAGGAACCAATAAATTCAACCAAGGCGTGAGGACCCAGTGGAGCGGCTCTTTATCATGGATTAAGTTCTCCACAGCCTGCATAGGGTCCATAGGTGGAGCCGGCAGCTCTTCCTCGGAAGGCTCAGGTTCCATCTCCTCTGCCGCTGGTTCTCCTTCTATACAGGGCTTGAAGCGGTTCCTGTGAACAACTTGGGGACCTTTTCCTTCCCTGGAGACCTGGTAAATGTGGGCCGCAGCATTGGGTATGGCAGTAATAAGGTAGGGAATCCTTTCCCATTTGCTGTCCAACTTGCTGGTCCGGTGGTTGTTTTTCAACCATACCTTGTCTCCGAGAGCCAGGGGTCCCGCATGGGCAGTCTGGTCATAGTCCTTCTGCTGCCTTTCTCGAACAATCTCCATCCGTTCCTGGACAATCTCCTTTGCATTAAGAAGACGCCTTTGGTGCTCCACTACCCAATCAGTCTTGGGCAGTGGGTTGATCTCATCCGGCACCTGTACCCCTAGGGAGTGGTCCGCAGGCAATCTCCCTTGTCGGCCGAACATCAAATAGAACAGGGTGTAGCCGGTGGAACAATGGATGGTGTTGTTGTAAGTGTACATAAGCTGCGGCAACAGAGTAGGCCAATCTCCCCTTGTCTCAGGGGGTACTGCTCTCAGCATTTCAATGAGAGTCTTATTCATTTTCTCACAGAGTCCGTTACCTTGCGGATGATAAGCGGTGGTCCGGACCTTCTGGCAGTTGTGTAGCAGGCACATCTCATGAAACAGCTGGGACTCAAACGCAGACCCTTGATCGGTGAGGATCCTTTATGGGCAGCCGTAGGGCAGCAGGAAATGCTTCCAGAACGCCTCCGCTGTGGTCTTGGCTGTCAGGTCTTTCACAGGCACTGCTACGACAAACTTGGTGAAGTGATCAATTATAGTCATGGCATATGTATACCCTGAGCGACTCGGCTCTAACTTTACATGATCAATGGCAACAAGTTCTAAAGGAGTCTTACTTACAATAGGATGGAGAGGCGCCCTCTGGTCATGGCGTTCAGTCCGCCCCACAGCACAGGCAGTGCATTCTCGGCACCATTTCTCAATATCCTCTCTCATCCCGATCCAATAGAATCTTCTGCGAATAGTGGCCTCAGTCTTTTGCACACCGAAGTGTCCGGACTGATTGTGGTACATATCCAGCACCAGGCTGGCATCCCGACGTGGCAGGAGAATTTGATACACTCTATCATAGGACACTGGATACAGGCCCTTTTGAAGGAATAGTTGATGGCGATGTCTCCACAGTCTCACTAGCTCTGGGTCTGCACTCTTCCTGCGGATCCTCTCAGGGACTTTTCCACTGGTAAGGAAGTCAAGCAGTTCACCGAGGACTCTACTTTCGGACTGGAGCTTAATCCATCTTTCTTGATCGCCTCTGGACTCAGGACCATCTGATGAGGAAGGATCCGCAGCAGGGGAATCTCCAGTACGTATATTATCCTGCTGGGTGAATTTATTATAAAACGCTGGCATCTCCACCTCTTCCCAGGCATCTTTCGGTTCATCTGGGGCTTCTGTAGTGGGGAGTCGTGACAGAGCATCAGCGTTATCATTGGAGCGGCCTGCCGGGTACTTCACAGTAAAATCATAGTTGGCCAGGTGGGAGGCCCATCTTTGCTCCAGTGCCCCTAATTTGGCTGTATTCAGATGCACCAGGGGATTATTATCCGTGAAGGCAACAAACGGTGTGGCAGCGAGATAGTCCTTGAACTTTTCGGTCACAGCCCACACTAAGGCAAGAAACTCCAGCTTGAAAGAACTGTAATTCTGGTCGTTCTTCTCAGCTCCCTTCAGGGATCTGCTGGAGTAGGCAATTACCCTTTCTTTGTTATCTTGCACTTGAGCCAACACGGCCCCCAGGCCTCTTTTACTGGCATCTGTGTAGAGGTGGAATGGCTTCTGATAATCTGGGTAACCCAGAACAGGGGGTTCAGTCAACTTCTTCTTTAGGAGTTGGAAGGCAATTTCCCGCTCTTCATTCCACTCAACAGGAATAGGAGTCTTTGGGCTCTTTTTTGGATGCCCCCTCAAGAGTTCCTGGATGGGATCCGCAATTTGTGCGAAATGCGGGATGAATCGCCTATAATACCCTGCAAAACGGAGAAAGTTTCTCACCTCTTTCACGGTCGTAGGAGTAGGCCAGTTACGGACAGCAGCAAGTTTGTCAGGATCAGGCTGTACTCCTTCGGCACTGACAATGTGCCCGAGATATTTGACGGCTGGTTTCAGCAGGTGGCACTTGGATGGCTTGATTTTGAGGCCATATTTAGTAAGAACTTGAAACACCTCACCCAGGTGCTTTAGATGGTCCTCATACGTCTTGGAATATATAATGACGTCATCCAGGTATAATAGCACCGTCTCAAAATTCCTATGGCCTAAACAACGTTCCATCAGCCTCTGGAACGTTCCTGGAGCATTACACAGTCCAAATGGCATATAATTGAATTCAAACAGGCCCATAGGTGTAGTGAAAGCAGTCTTTTCTCGATCTTCTGGGGCCATGGGTACCTGCCAGTACCCACTGGTTAAGTCCAAGGTGGAGAAATAGGCTGATGACCCCAGGGCAGTCAGGGACTCTTCAATGCATGGCAATGGATATGCATCTTTGTGAGTGATTTGATTAATTTTCCTGTAATCCACTCAGAACCTTATGCTGCCATCTTTTTTTCGGACAAGTACAAGGGGCGCAGCCCAGGGACTATGACTGTCCCGGATTATATTAGAGTCTTTCATCTCTTGTATCATTTCTTTCACAGACTGATAAGTAGTAGGTGGTATGGGTCTGTGCCTCTCCTTAATAGGAGGGTGAGAGCCAGTGGGTATGGTGTGTTTGATTACACTGACCTCTCCATAGTCCGTGGAGTGTTTGCTGAAAGCCTGGTGGTGCTCCTTTACCAGCTTCAGGACTCCCTCTAGTTGCTCCTTTGGGGTGGATTCGTCCCCCACATGTAGTTCTTCCCACCAGGATGCCGTTGGAGTGCTGCTGCTCTGTGTGGTCTGGAACGCCTCCGTGGCGGGCAGACGGATCACATCCTGGAAAGACACCTGGAAAAGCTGAGCAACGGGGCAGTGTTTAAAGAGAGTAACGGGATGATCACCAAAGTTGATTAGACGAACAGGCACTTTACCTTGAGACACGGTCACCAGGCTCTTGGCTGTCCGTATGAAGGGATGATCTTTAATGGGAATAGGTTCCACTAGGGCTTGATAGTCCTGGCCCTGGATCCCTAATACAGCACGGCACCACAGGATGATCTGGGAATTTGGAGGCAAAATTACCGGCCGGTTATCCCGGATCCGGACAGTGCAAATTTCTCCTTTCTTGTTGGCGAACCTTTGTTGAGCACACAGCACGCTAATAGTCTTTTGAATAACTCTTCTAGAAGCAGGTGAGGCGGAAGATATGGTCTGATTCAATGCTTCAAGCACTTCGGAGTAACAATTTTTAAGAACATTAGTCCCTAAGATCACAGGGTGTCCTCCTTTATCTCCGGCTTGTACCACAATCACGCCTTGCTGTGGCAGGGTGGCTTCTCCCACCTGAAGGGTAGGTTCCCAATACCCATGCACTTTCACAGGCTTACCGTTGCTAGCGATAATATCTAGCCAGGACTCTGGTGGCTGGGTGAGGAGACTTGGATCCCGGAACTTGTCACAGGCAGGCCGTTGAATGGTGGTGACCTGTGACCCAGTGTCCAACAGGGCTTCAAAGGGTATCCCGTTGATACATATATTAATTTTACCACATGACAGGAGGCTTCGTATTTTGCATTAAACTCTCTTTACTTACTCCACATAGCAGTAAAGAAACAGTTAAAACAGTAACCAATCAAAATGCAATAGGAGGTAATATATTCTGAGCCGTGAGACTCCTCCTCCTCTTTCTTTACTGCTCCATCAGACAGACAGGTCAGAGTTTCTGCTCTCCCAGTTATAAGGCTTTTGGGGTTACGTATTTCCATTTGAATGTTTTTCTATCTATCCTTGTGGTAATATTAATGTCTACTACTACATTTTGGGGGGTTTGTGGCTCAAGCAAAAATTTTCTCCTCAGTTTGGTCTCCCGTCCCTGTCTGGCCTTCTCACTCGGACGTGGAGGATAAGCTTTACTAGCCAATTTATTTATTTACTAGCACCCCCCCTCCCCCCCCCCAAAGGATTATGGTGAGGGGTAACATTCACCCCATCTGCGAATATCGCGTCGCGATTTTTTCGCCGTGCATTTTCGCTCGCGCCAATGGCGGGAATTATACTCGCATCTCGCGAGAACTGTGGCCGCCATTTTGGATAGAGACGCCATGTCCTCAGTGCTCGGTTTTTGCGGTAAGTCCATTACAACCATTTCCTCTTACTATTTGATATTGTGCTCCGTGTCAGAGCCCTCACTGTGTCTCTCCTCCTTCACAGCTCGGATTGCATAAGCCTGTCAGACGACCAGGCAGGGCTCTCAAATCTGTGGCCGTTTGTCCAGGCCTCACCACTGCAGGGTTCATTCCCTGGGCTTTGGGGTGTCGCCCCGAAATTGCTGCTGCTACAGAGGTGTCAGACATACATCCTCTATTCCTGGGTGCTGCCCAGTGTAAAAATCCCAATTTACCCTGCTAGGGTTATAGGTACTGCTGGTACCATCTCTATATACTTTATACTACCCTGTGCCAGGGGGTTGTTGGACAATGGACCAGAACGCTGCACAGCTTCAGGCCATGATTAATGAGGCAGTTGCTGCCTCTATGGAGAAGGCTTTCTCCAGAATTATGACGGCGGCTGATGGGCCAGATAACCTCGCTGAGGTACCGCAACAGGACTACGATTCCGAGGCTTCGGAGTCACAGGTTCGTGCCGACTCTCGGCCACAAAAACGCCATTGGAAAGGAGAGAAGGGCTCTGCTAATCCGGACAGGGGCAAGGCCCCCGCCAAGCGCGATAAACCGTCTCCTCTCGCTCCCTCGCCTGAACATCAATACTCCTCGGACGAGGAGGATAAGCTTTCTCCCTCCATGAATATTCTGGACTCGTGGCAGGCCGCGGACTCCGACGTTCCGGAGGACGCCTGGGGCTCAGATGAGGGCGCGTTTTCCGGTGACCAAAAGGGCACCTTTCTCGACACCGCCCAGCTACCCGACGACTCGACGCCACCGCTGGAGGATGAGGAAACCATCCTGGACCCCTCCGGCCAACGTCTCTTCGATCCGAGAAACATCCGTCATCCACGTTCTGGGGACTGGACGCCTCCGGATCACCTCGCAAAGTTTATGCACCTATGGCTACGCAAACCTATGGACAAAACGGTTCGCAACCGTTTACGATCCGAATGCCCTCGCCCTCTGTTACCCGACTTCGTGGCGCAAACTCCGGAGTTCGACCAGATCATGACCACCTTTATGTCTAGGGGTGGTCGGGACCCTCGCAAAGGGGTTGAGAAGGCATTCCACGGCGTGCAGGATAAGCTGTTGGACTCCATTGGTCCACTTTCTCGCATTTTGTATTTGGCGGATGATGCCCTAGCGCGATCAGAGGAGTTTGACGCTAATATGGTTTGTGAATGGGCTCACGACATTAGAGAATGGGCTCAATGGTGCTTCTGCTTTGTAGGCAACGCCAACGTAGCCCTCTCTTCTGAGAGGAGGAAAGCAGCATTACTCCGTCTTGACGGAAAATTGGTGGAATTGGGCACCAAAGAACTAGGACCTCTGGCACAGGGCAAGCTATTTGGTGAGACTTTTCTGAAGGAGCTCAATAGACATGTGAATGTCTTTACCTCGCTTAACAAAGCACAGACCTCCATGAAGCGGGTCTTCCGAGCCAACTCCCAAAGGGGTGTTTTTGGAAGGGCTGGCCGCCACAGAGGCCGAGCAGCCAGCCGATTCTGGCCTTCGGGCCCCAGTTCTCAAAGGCCTCAACCGTTCTACCCAGAAACAGGCTATAGACAGCCTTTCTCCTTCACCAGAGGAGCCGACAGAGGTCGTGGATCACGTGCCCGGGGCAGGGCTCGCTTCAACTCCACCGGTAAGTCGTCACCTGTTGCAGGTACCTCTTCTCACTCATACAGCAAGTCGTATTTCCCTTTGTTTTCAGAACTGGGCGGCTATATCGTCGGACGCATGGATACTCCAGACGGTGCAGGGTTACGTCATAGACTTCGTGGGACGTCCAGACCAGTCGATCCTGCCACATCCTTTTCTCTGCTCCGCAGAGGACTACAGGTTGATAGCAAACGAGCTACTAGACCTCCACTCCAAGGGTGCGGTGGAGCCCGCACACGACCAGGGAGGCTTTTTCAGCAATCTTTTCTTGGTGAAGAAAAAGACCGGGGATTTCAGACCAGTCTTAAACTTAAAAAAGCTCAACTCCTACGTGCGATACAGGCACTTCAAGATGGAGGGCATACACCTTCTGAGGGACCTTCTGAGGGACCTCCTTCGAGACGGAGATTGGTTCACGAGACTGGACCTCAAAGACGCGTACTTGTCAGTACCGGTCCACTTGACCTGCCGACGTTTCCTCAGATTCCTTTGGCAAGGTCGGCCGTGGCAGTTCACGTGCCTCCCTTTCGGCCTCAGTTCAGCCCCGTGGTGTTTCACCAAGTTGCTGAAGCCTGTGGTCGCACATCTTCGTGCTCAAGGGATTCGGTGCATTATATACCTGGACGACCTGCTTCTGTTTTGCGACGACAGGTCCAGACTGACTCGGCACACACGTTTTACCGTCGACTTCCTGACCTCCCTAGGGTTCGTGGTGAACTTCTTGAAGTCGGAGTTGTCCCCGACTCAGACTGTCCAGTTTCTGGGATTCGAGATAGACTCCAGGTCCAGCACACTACGCTTACCAGCGACGAAGATCGCGGCTATCAAGAAGGAATTGCGCAGAGTCATCCGCTGCTTCTCCATTCCACTCCGTACTCTGGCTCGGATCGTAGGTCTACTATCCGCTTCCATTCAGGCCATTTTCCCGGGACCGCTCCACTACAGGGCGATGCAACGTCTGAAGACCTATTTTCTCCATCGGAATCCTTCCTACGATCAATCGATCCCAATAACGGAAGAGGTCAGGGAGGAATTCAGATGGTGGCTAGACAGCATGGAGGCTTGGAACGGCCGAGCCATCTTCGGGAGCTCTCCCGACGTCGTTTTGGAGTCGGACGCCAGCCTTTGGGGCTGGGGCGCGACGGGCGGAGGCAGATCAACAGGAGGCGCCTGGACCGCTCAAGAGAGTCTTCTCCACATCAACTGCCTGGAACTGTTGGCGGGGTCGTTCGCTATCCGCAGTCTGGCGAAGGACAAGTCACATTGCTGTATTCTCTTGCGGATGGACAACATCTCGGCGGTCCGCTATATCAACCGCCTAGGCGGAGCCCGTTCCCGTCTACTGTCGGAGGTGACGAAGGAGATCTTCGACTTCTGCCTTCCCCGCAACATTTCACTCAAGGCGGAATACCTTCCGGGGGAGACGAATCTGACGGCAGACTGGTTCTCACGTCACTGGAGGGACAGCAGCGACTGGAGATTGGATCCTCAGGTCTTTCAACGACTCTCGGTCAGGAGGGGCCCCTTCCGACTGGACCTATTCGCTTCCCGCAACAACAGGCAGACTCCGGCCTACTTTAGCTGGCTACCGGATCCGGAGAGTTTAGCGGTGGACGCGTTTCTCCAACAGTGGCCAGCCAAGGGAGCGTACGCCTTTCCCCCTTTCAGCATGATCGCACGGACAATTTAATTCCTGAGGAATCAACGCATTTCTCTCCTGCTCGTCGCTCCGCTTTGGCGGAGTCAACCGTGGTTCCCGGACCTTCTGGAGCTCTCCTACATCGATCCGTTGCTTCTACCGTCTTTCCCGATGCTCCTCACGGACCCGAAAGGGAATCCGCATTCCCTGGTACTCGAGGGCCGTCTCCTTCTGGTGGCTTGGGCTCTTTCCGGGGAGCCTGGCAGACCAGCGATTTATCGCAGGCAGCTAGAGACCTCATATGGGACTCCTGGGCTCCTGGAACTAGAAGATGTTACTTATCAGCTTGGGATTCCTGGTCCTCTTGGTGCTGTGAACGGGACTTCGATCCATTTACGGCACCTGTGACCGCCATATTGAATTTTCTGTCACATTTGTTCTCTTTGGGCCGCTCCTATCGTTCTCTCAACGTGGTGCGCTCCGCTATTTCGGCGGCGCACGTTCCCTCTCTTGGTATCCCAATCGGTAGGGATCCACTTGTTTGCCGTTTACTTAGGGGTATAAGGTTGCAGAAACCTCCGGGCCCCAGATATTCTCGTCTCTGGGATGTGGCCTTGGTTCTTCAGTTTCTGAGAGATTGGCCGACTAATACCTCCCTCTCTCTAAGACAGCTGTCGGCCAAGTTGACTTTGTTACTTTGCCTCGTTTCCTTTCGTCGAGTTTCGGACGTACGGGCTTTCGACGTCGACGCTTTTTCGGTCTCTCCGGAGGGAGTTACCTTTCAGGTGTCTAGACGTACCAAGTCCAACTCTACGTCGGTCTTTTATCCCTTCTTTGCCTCAGAACCGCAACTTTGTGTCGTTTCTACCCTTACTCGGTACGTTGAGGTCACTTCCGCGCTTCGAACTTCTGCCTCGGGACAGCTTTTGGTGTCCTACGTTCGGCCTCACGTTCCCGTCTCAACTACTACACTCGCCAGGTGGATACGGTGGCTTCTGTCTCTGG